>NW_022900917.1:43069605-43074629 GCF_012274545.1 Fukomys damarensis
GCTTTTTTTTTTTTTCAAGCAGCAATTTCTAAGCTCTTGACTTATAGGAAAGAAGGGAGGACATACATGGGGCAGTCCAGTTGTCCCTAAGTTTTCAGTTGTCATATGAAAACAAAAAGAAACTACTGCAAGTGATAAGTGGGAAATCATCTTAATCTAGTATCTGATAGGGAATCACTTCAGTGTTTTAGAAATACATGTAGTCTGTCTTGTTTTTTCACTGTCTAAAATGAATATTTTTATTTTTAGCTCCTTCCACAAGAGTCTAGATTGTTAAGATAATGTATTCTCTATACACACATCTTGAAAACTCTCCAGTTAGTAGAACTTTCTATCCACACCTATATCCTTCCTTCTTCCCACCAATAACCCCAAACCTTTTGCTAATAAATTCAAAGAAAGATAACTTTACTGATAAGATGGAGAAAAGGCAGCATTTGGCCAGAGTCATCTCAGCTTTTATGCTTTCTGCCACAAAGGAGAAAGGCCCCCTATCTCCCTACTTCATTTTGAGGCAATCTCTCATCTATTCAGCCCGCACTGCTAACTGAATACATACGATACCCACCACACTGTTTGAAGGCCTGGCAAGACAGTATTTAGGTAATAGAACATAGGTACTCATGAATAAAACAAAATCCTTGTAGGATTTACATTCTAATTGGATGATGGAAAATTAATATATCATAGCATTGAGTTCTGATAAGGGCGATTGAGAGAAAAAGAAATGCATAAAAGTGATAAGGAGAATTGATGAGAGGAAGAAATAACTGAGAACAGGAGTCAGATGATCAGGGTAGAAGTTTCCAGGTATAGGAACTACAAGTGAGGTAAATCTGTGGTATAACTTTGAACAGTTTGTCTCAGACCAGCAATCTCAGCATCACTTGGAGAGTTGTTAGAAATGCAAAGTCCTTAGACCACCAATCCTCCCAAACCACTAGTGTTAAAGCATAGCCCAGCCTTTCTGGGATTTAATATGTCCTGCAGGGAGTTGGGTGGACGTTTGAGAGTCACCATGGAGAACGAGCAGCGGGGTGATAATGACTAAAGCTGCAAGTGAGGGGAGCTGTCTCCCTTTGTTCCCATTGCTCCCTACCAGGCAGCGATCTCTTTCCTTTTGCTGATAACTGTAAATTGCCCAGAATCACCTACATCTCTCTACCTCCGTACCTTTGTCTATGCAGCACATTTTAGGGGAAGCCCTTTCTTTTTCTATGCCTGCCCACCTGTCATGAACCCATTCAAACACTACCTCCATTAAGTAGCCAGCAAGCCAGCTGTCACTGAGGCTACCAGTAAGCTGTGATTCCTCCCTCTCCTGAGATCTTCTAGTGTTCTCTCTGTCATTTCTCATCATCATACACTGCTAGGCATCACAATGTGGGGCTGCCTTCTCTATCCTTTTGGATGATAAGCAAACTGAAAGATGCTTTGTCTTATTCCTATCTGTGTTCTCATGGTCCCCAAATAAGTGTTTGGCATATCCAGTAAAAATTTGGCTAGATGGGAAGGAAAGTAGCAGGGAGGGAGAGAGGAAAGAAGGAAAGGAGAACATAGGGAATGGAAGAAAACAGAGAAACTAGGAATCCCATTGCTGACCCTTGAAGGCAGCTTTTCCAGACTAGATTTCATCAGTAACAAGTCCTGATAAAGAGAAATCATTTGTCCCAAGAGCTTCAGGAGGAATATGGGATCCCAGAGCTGCCATATTTATGAGCTTAAGTGCCTCCCTCCTGTCAATCTCTTTCTGTTCAGTGTATTTCAAACTACTGTCCAAATATGACATTAGATATTTTACTTACATAAGCTCCTAAAATTGCTTTGAGTAGGTTTTGAGACAAAGCCACTCCTTCCTTTGCTGGTGCAAAAATGAGCACCTGCTGGTTAACATGTTTATTATCATTGCCTTTTACGAAATTTAGTACTCATTGCAATTTTTTCACTGTTGTTTTATTCTCTAATAAAGACATACAAATTCATTTGAGAATGTGGAATGCTCCTCAATCTACTTTGAGTACAATGTTCTAATTTTTGACTAATTTTTACAAATTAAAGTTCTTTCAGTTTGTCTCTCAGAACTATGTTGGGCATGTCCTTCCTTTTATTTTTTTTTTCTCCCTCTTTAGATGCCTTGATTCCTTAAGAACAAAGTTTGCTTATAATTCCTGCACTCAATTCTCCCATTCGGATCCTCATATTAATTCCAGATACTACAGAAATAGTACAGCTCTGGAAATTGTAAGCAGGCTCCCCTTAAAGACCGTAACAATAAAATCTTGAATGCTAGGAATTATCAGCATGCTATTTGGTGCTGAATCCTCAGACTTCTAGCATTTCCTAATTGGAGCCAAGCATGCTTCCCCTGGCAGCAGTTCACCTTTAGGAAAATTCAGAAATATCAAGACAGTAGTTATGTGACTGTTTAGAAATATCCAGATAAAGTTGTGTAAAATCATTTGGTCTGTAAGAGGAAGGCTTAAAAGAAGGAGAAGGATGGAAGAGACTGAAGCTTGAGTTATCACCAGTGGCCAGTGAGCTACTTTATTATCCCACATAATGAACCTTCCATGAAATCCCCAAAGGACAAGATTCAGAGAATTTCTGGGTTGGTGAACATGTGGAGATACTGGGAAGTTGGTCCACTGGAAAGGGCCAGGAAAATCCACCCCCTTTCCTTGTCTATGCCTAGAGTTGTCCTTGGCAAAGTCCCCTACTAAGCCATTCACCTATGGGCTCTGGCATTAATTATGGTTAGAGTCAGAATCAAACTGATCCTCCCCTCATATCTGCTCATAGAAGTGTTCTGTGTTGAGAGTTGAATATGGTGGGGAGAAAATTTTTTTTCCTACATCTCATCCACTGCTTTCAAAACATAGAAGTGGTCAAATTGAGGCTAATGAGAATACAGACCCTAAGTGCTATAACTTCCTTTACAATTAAAAAGAGAGGGCTGGGGATTTAGTTCAGTGGTTCCACTACCTGCCTTGCAAGTACAAGGTTCTGAGTTCAATCCCCAGTACCAAAAATAAAAAGGAGAAGAATGAGAAGGGGAAGGAGAAGAGAACAGTTGATAGGTGTACACAATTCAAGTGGTAATTTACAGGTTCTATACTTTGTAGACAGCTATATTCTTTATGTATTTGTTTTATCACACTTTAAGCAGCTTGCTCAGATATCCATTTAATAATTTGGCTAAGCCTTGCAACCCATCTCTCTTGCCATTAATAGAAATAAACAATCATTTTCTTTGATAGTTCTTATCTCCCAGAACATCACTTAAGTTCCTCTTGAGCTCTCAGAATGCTCCACACTAACTCATCATTTCATGGGAATTATTTCGTTGTTCATTCTTCCTACTAAATTGTGTCTTGCTTGAGGGAAGGACCTTTGTTTCATTCTTCCCATCAAATCTAATTCCTACAGAAACTGACACCTATAAGTTTTGTTATCATTATCCCATGCTCCCATGAACTACAGTCAACTGTCAATATTTGACTATATATAAACTAAAATTATAGTAATTTCAAATGGCTCCACAATAGAATCTTTAACAAACTATGAATAGTGAGGACTTCTTTTCTGGCTGTGGAAATACTAGCAGGCCACATGCAGATGTTTTCATTAAAAGTATCAAAAAATCTATCAAGTTTATAAGTTATATTGCCATTGCTACTCAAGTTTAAATGTGAAAATAGAACTGCAGGGGCTCTTTTTAATGGTGCAGATGTATGGGGCTGCAGGAAGACTGTATCAGAACCTGAGAATCTGCATTCTCATCAGGTTACCTGGTAAAGTCAACAGTGTGGCTCACAGAACCAGGCCTTGCGTAGCAAGTGATTGGACCCCTGGATTAGGAATCAGATCTGCTAAATTCTAGATCTGCTACTTGCTCTCTGTGTTACATTAATTAATTACTTAATCTTTCTGGGCCTTGCTTCTGGTAGTGTCTAGAGATTAAATTAGGTGTCCTAATCCTTCCACATCCCATGTTTATGATTTGCCATGGTCATATCCACACATGCGATTAGAGAATTTGTGCACATTAAAGGTTAGGAACATCAACTCTATTCTTAGACTGCTTGAGTTCATGTCCAGATCTCCTTCCTACTAATAATGTGACGCTGGAGGGAGCCACATAACTCTCTACACCTCAGTTTCTCTATTTGTAAAATTGGACTAATATTGAATTAGTTCATATATGTAAATTACCTAGGGCAGACAGAAGTGGCACATGTAAATTTAATAAACTACTTGTGACATTACTATTGTCTAGAGTTTTATTTCTTTTTTCCCATTAAGTTTATTGGTACATTAAATGCAAACAGTACAGTTACATTTATCGTTGGGATCTTGTACCTTACCTTTACATGATATGTCTTAGTTCTTATTTTTTCCCCGTACCCCTGCCCTCACTTCACCCCCTTCACCCTTCCCTATTTACAAAGACCTTGTTTCCATTTTTTTCCTTTTTCACATTTTTTCTTTTCATTTTCCCCTCCCCTTCCCACTTCCCCTTTAGCCATTTTCTACCTATTTCACATTACCAATTATATTATTTGTAGAGTTTTATTTCTGAGAAGCTTTCCTAAGGACATGATCTAAAATGTAAGCAAAGATTGAAAATGTATATATAGAAAGATGTTTATCACCAACTTATTTATTCTATCAGAAACTGGTATGCAACATATATGTGCAACAATGAGAGAAAGTTAATTATAATACACATTATAGAATTTTTTCATGCCTGTTGTGATGTCTACAAGTAATTTAGATGCTCAAAATATAATAAAAATGGAGAGAACTCAGTATATAAAAGAGTATCAACTGTTTGGTTTTTACTGTGATGTATTATGTATAACCAGGGGAGAAAACTCCAAAATATTAAGTGGCTATTATGACCAGATGACAACTATACATTATTTATTTCTCTAGGTACTTCATGCCAATTTTCTAATTCTTCTATAAAGGATTAACAACTTCTGTATTCAAAGATAATTTCAAGCATGTGTAAATTCTTAAAG
>NW_022900917.1:43074847-43083904 GCF_012274545.1 Fukomys damarensis
AAAAAAATGTAGCAAGAAATACAGCTTCTGACATATCTTATATAAAAACTATTCTAGAAGCATTGCAAGTAAAAATCAAAAGTCAATAAATATAATAACATAACATGCAGTCTCAAACTGATGACTGAAATGAAAAACAAGTGTGTTCCTTTTTATTCCTGGGTGAAAATGGAATTATTGTGTATTCCAATGAAGCATTAAATAGTCGAAGCAGCTGCCTTGATGAGTGTCACTTAGACACTGGGGAGACTAACTGAAAAGCAGGGCTCAAGCACTTTTAGTTTAGAATAATATCAGAAACAAGTGGGATCGTGCTGAAATGTGTGTTTAAGAAGATGGAGTTTTCAAACAGATATTCTTCAGTGATCTCAATACCACAGAAGGATTAAAACTCTACTTAGATTTTTGTTTAAAAGTAAGAAAAAAGCATGTGAAATGACTACAGGGAGAATCCATTACATATCCTATAACATATATTTTCCCCAGCCTGAGCTAATCCATTAAATTCTGAGAACTACAGGAAAGGTATTTGCCAGCAGTCTCTCACACCATTAACTTCTTAGTAATACTGACAGTCAGGACTTTGTGTATGTGGAATGTCTTTTGATTTGCCAAAGGAGATTAAGAGCAATTTTTTTCTTCATGGGTCATAGATTGACAGAAAAATGTTTGCATACCTTTTCTACTGCTGATCCACTTCCTAATGAAATCCTCCATCCTTAATTTCATCTGACTTTTTAGTACTTTGAAACTCTTGTGCTTTGTATCCACATTACCTATGGTCTGTGGATGTTTGACTCTGTCCCTAAACAGTAAACCCAACCTGAAAACTACAAGAAAAAGTACTTCTGAATAAAAAACCATATTTCAATCACTTGCAAATCATTTAAAGAGGGGTTTTCTTCTTTAAAACAATGTTGAAAAAGATTACATTGCCAGCTAACATTGTGGCATAGTATACCATAACTATGCGTGAACCATTTTAACCCAAAGAAAAATGGTCTCCAAAGAAAAATGATCAGGAAAACACCACATATTTAACATGTATTTTATTTCATCCTTACTCTAATTTTTCTTTTTGTGTGCTCTGATTCATTAGGAAGTACATGTTTCACTTAAATATATGGAGATTGGAGTTGCTCATTGTTTCAGTCATGAAGACTTTGAAAATGGAGCTGGTGATGATCTCAAAGTTCTATTACATCAGCCAACAAGAGCAGATAATGGCAACTATATTTATCAAATATTTATTGAGAATCTATACATTATAAATTATTTCAGATGTAAGGAACACAAAGGGATAGGAATAGAAAAGACAAAGTTCCCTCACAAAGACCATAATTTCATAAAATACAGTGACATTGCAGAAGTAAACAATAATTTATAGACTTTTTTACTTTATTGTTACATTTTAGGTGTACAGTTACATTCATCACTGGGATCTTGTACATTTACAGATGTATCTTGGTTCATATTTTTCCCCATTCTCCTGGCCTCTCTTCACCCCCTCCACTCTTCCCTATTTACAAAGACTTTGTTTATATTTTTTTACTTTTATCTTATTTTTTCTTTTCCCTTTGTAACTTTCCCCTACCCCTCCCACTTCCCCTACACATTTAGACCTTTTTTCCTATTACACAATATCAATTATACATTTTGATATTCATTTACATTTTTAGTTTATCACACAAGAGAAACTATTTGATATTTACACATGTGTGTCCTATTAATTTCACTTAAGAATATGGCTTCAATGTGCATCCACTTAGCTATAAATATCTCTAGTTTTTCATTCTTTATAACTGAGTAGTACTCCATTTTATTAAACAAACAAACAAAACCATCTTCTTTATCCATTCTCCAGTTGATGGGCAATTAGGCTGTTCGCAAGCTTTAGCTATTACAACCTGTGCTGCTATAAACATGGGTGAGCATATATCATTGTGGTATGAATGATTCTTTTAATTATTTTGGAAAGATACCCAGCAGGGGAATAGCTGAGTCAAATGGGACTTCTAATCCTAGTTGTTTAAGGTATCTTCATATTGATATCAACAGTCTGCATGCCCACCAACAGTGAAGAAGGGTTCCTTTCTCCCCACAACCACATCAATATTTGCTATTGGTTGATTTCTTAATAGCCATTCTTTCTTGGGTGAGATGGAATCTCAGTGCTGTTTTCATCTGCATCTCTCAGATGAACAGTGATGTTGAACATTTTTTCATATGTTTGTTTGCTGCTTTTGCATCTTTGTTTGAGAAATGTCTGTTCATTTCAGATGCCTGTTTCTGAATTGGAGTTTTTAATTTTGGGGTAGGTCTGATTTTTTTTTTTTTTTTTAGTTCTTCATATATTCTACATAGTAGACCTTTGTCTGAGGAATAGCTGCTAAACTTTTTCCTCACATTGTAGATTGCCTCTTAGCTCTGTTGGTGGTTCCTCTTGCACTGCAGAAGCTTTTTAAAAAAGATGAGATCCCTGTTCTTAATTCTTTGTGCTAGTTCCTGTGCAAATGAGGATTTGTTCATGAAGTCTTTTCCTATGCCAATGTCTTCAAGAGCTCTGCCTAACTTATCTTCCAACAAGTTTGGTGTTTCTGTTTTAATATTTGTATCTTTAATCTACTTCAATTTTAGTTTAGTGTATGGTGAAAGGGTCTAGTTTCAATCTTTGGCAGGTTGAAATCCAGTTTTTGCAACAACATTCATTTTAGAGGCTATCTTTCCTCCAATGAGGATAGTTGGCTCCTTTGTCAAAGATGAGGTAGCTGAGTATGTCTGGAGTTGTTTCTGCTCTTCTAATCTATTCCACTGATCCTCAGGTCTGTTTCTTTGCCAATACCATGCTATTTTTAATCACAGTGCCTTTGTAGTATAGTTTCAAGTTGGGGACTGTGATACCCCTGCCATGTTTCTGTTGCCTAAAATGGCCTTTGCTATTCTAGGTCTCTTCTGGTTCCAAATGAATCTTTGAACTGTTTTCTCTAGTAATGAAATACACCGTTGGGATTTCAGTTGGGATTGCATTGAATCTATATAGCAGTTTTGGAAAAATGGCATTTTCACTATATTGATTCTTCCTACCCAGAAAGAAGTGATGTCTTCACTTTTTCTTAAATTCTCTTCAATCTCTTTTTTCAGAGTGTTGTAGTTCTCAATGTAGAGGTCTTTTGCTTCTTTTGTTAGATTGATTCCTAGATATTTCATATTTTGGGATGCTATTGTGAAGGGCATTGTTTCCCTAATTTCTCTTTCAGTGATTCTGTTATTTGTGTACAAGAAGGCTCTTGATTTTTGAACGTTGACTTTGTATCCAGCTACTCTACTGAATCTGTCAATTAAATCTTGAAGTATTTTGGCAGAGTTTTTTGGGTCTTCTATGTATAGTATCAAGTCATCTGCAAATAATGACAGTTTAACTTGTTTCTTTCCTATCTTTATTGTTTTATTTCTTTCTCTTGCCTAAATGCTGTGGCTAATCCTTCCAAAACTATATTAAACAGGAGTGGTGATAGTGGACATGCTTGTCTTGTTCCTGATTTTGATGTGAAGGTTTTCAGTTTTTGACCATTTAGTATTATGTTGGCTGTTGGTTTTTCATAGATAGCCTTTATCAAGTTGAGATAGAGACTGTATATTCCAATTTTCTGCAGAGTTTTTATCATGATTGGGTATTGAATTTTGTTGAATGCTTTTTCTATATTTATTGAGAGGATCATGTTTTTCGTATTTCACTGTTAATGTAGTGTATTACATTGATTTATGTATATTGAACCATTCTTGCATCCCTGGGATAAATCCATCTTGGTCAGGGTCTTCTTGATGACCCACTGTTTGTCACTATCTTATTGAGGACTTTTGTACTATGTTCATTAGGGAGATTGACCTGGAGTTCTCTTTCTTGGTTGGGTTTTTCCCTAGTTTCAGAATCAAAGTAACACTTGATTCTAGGAACAAATTTGGAAGTATTGCTTCCCTTTCAATTTCACTAAAAAGTTTCAAAAGTAGTAGCAATAGTTCTACTCTAAATGTTTTGTAGGTTTCAGCAGTGAAGCCCTCAGGTCCTAGGCTTTTATTTGTTGCTAAATTTTTAATTACATTTTCAATTTCACTGATTGTAATTGGGGTGTTTAGAATTTTTATATCTTCTTCATTCAACTCTGGTAATTCATCTGTATCTAGAAATCTATCCATTTTTCTGTGTTTTCCATTTTATTAGAGTACAGGTTCTCGAAGTAGGTATTCATGATCTCTGGATTTCTTCTGGATGTGTTGTGACTTCACCTTTTTCATTCATTATGGCATGAGCCTTTTCTTTCCTTTGTTGATAAGGTTGGCTAAGGGTTTATTGATTTTATTTATTCTTTCAAAAAAAAACAACTCTTCGATTCATTGATATTTTGGTATCGTTCTCTTAGTCTCCATTGCATTGCTTTCTGCTCTGATCTTTATAATATCTTCCCTTGTGCAAGCTTTGGGCTTGTCTTACTTTTCTTTTCCTAGAAGCTTAAGATTCAGCATTAAGTTGTTTATTTGAATTAGCTCTGTTTTCCTAGTGTGGGCATTCACTGCTATGAATTTAACCTTATAGAACTGCTTTCCTTGTATCCTATAGATTCCTGAATGTTGTGTTAGCATTTTCATTTATTTATAAAAACTGTGTAATTTCTTCTTTAATTTCTTCCATGACAAATTGTTTGTTCAGGAGAGTGTTACTCAATTTCCATGTGTTTCTGAAGTTCTTGCAGTTTCTTAGACTATTGATCTCCAGTTTAATTGCACTATGGTCTGATAATATTCATGGGATAACTTCAACTCCTTTGCATTTACTTAAATATGTTCTATGAGATACCATCTGGTCTATTTTGGAGAATCACCCATGTGCAGCCGAAAAGAATGTATATTCTGATTTTGTGGGGTAGAACCCTCTGTAGACATCTATTAAGTCCATTTATTCAAAAGTTTGGTTCAGTTCTAGTATTTCATTGTTGATTTTTTTTGTCTAGATGATCTGTCTATTTGTTACAGTGGGATATTGAGGTCTCCCACTACAATTGTATTAGTGTTTATTTGGTTTTTCATGTCCCTTAATATTTGTTTTGTATAGTTGGGGGTATTAGTATTTGGTGCATATGTATTTATGATTGTCATCTCTTCCCATTGTATTGTTCCCTTTACACGTATGTAGTGACCTTCTTTGTCTCTCTTAATTAGCTTTGGTTTGAAATTTGCTTTGTCTACAAATAAGATAGCTACCCCTTCTTTTTTCAGGTGCCTGTCATGTGGAGAACTGTTTTCTGTCCTTTTACTTTCAGTCTGAGTTTCTTTTTGAACTAGTTGGGTTTCTTGTATACAGCATATTGTTGGATTTTGCTTCTTAATCCATTCTGCCACTCTATTTCTTTTGATTGGTGATTGAGGCCATTGACATTGGCAGTTATAACTGATATGTATTACCTTATCATCATCATGTTATTTTCCTGTTGTTGGCTCTTTTTAATTCGCCCCCCCCTTTAATTTCTTGCCTTGCCTGCTGAATTTGCTCTGTTGTGCCTCATGGAGTTGTGATCTTCATTGTCTTTTTCTAGGATATTATTTAAAATTGTTTGGAGTGCTGGTTTGGTACTCATGAAGTTTTTCAGGTGTTCTTTGTCATGGAAGTATCTTCTTTCCCCATCAATTTTGAAAGATAGTTTTGCAGGATACATCAGTCTAGGTTGGAGGTTATTTTCCTTTAGTACTTGAAATACTTTATGCTTTCTTTGCCTTGAGGGTTTGGGTTGAAAAGTCTGCTATGATTCTGATGGGCTTTCCTTTGCATGTGATTTGTTTCTTTTCTCTAACTGCTTGTAGTATTTTGTTCTTCTGTTGGATTTCTGGGATATTTATTATTACATGACTTGGTGTAGTTTTTTGTTATCATGGCTATTTGGAGTCCAATAAGCCTCTTATCTTTATGTCATATTCTTTTGCTCTGTTTGGGAATTTTTCTGTCATTAATTCTGTGGACAGTTTTTTTTTTTATGTCACTTGTAGTTTCTCTTGCTTTTTCATGAACTCCCATCAGCTTTATATTAATCTTTTTGTATTTTCATCTAGGAGCTGTTGAATTGATTTCTCATGTTCCCTTACTGTTTTTAGTAGATCTTTCTTTTCATGGTCACTGACTGCCATTCTGTCATCTATATGTGATATCCTGCCTTTAGATTGGTTTAGTCTATTATGTATACTTTCAGTAGAGTTTTTTTTAAAATCTTATTTAGTTTATTGGTACTTTTTAAGTATACAGTACAGTTACCTTCATCATTGAGATCTTGTACCCTTACATGACTGATCTTGGTTCTCATTTTTCCCCATACCCTGCTCTCCCTTCACCCCCTCCACTCTCCCCTATTTACAAAGACTTTGTTTATGTTTTTTCCTTTTCTCATATTTTTTCTTTTCCCTTATTTCCTTTCCCCTACCCTTCCCACTTCCCCTACACCTGTAGTTCTTTTCTTCCTATTTGACATTATCAGTTATACAACTTGGATCTTATGTAAACTTTTAGTTTTCACACCAGACAAACTATTCAGTATTTACACATGTGTGTATTATTTATTTCACTTAAGAATATGGCCTCAATATTCAGTAGAATTTTTAATCTCCTAGATATCTGTTTGAATTTGTTTCATGGATTCCATTTCTTTCCTATGTTGGGCATTCATGATTTCCATTTCTGTCCTATGCTGGATATTCATGGCTTCTATCATGGTTCTGAACTCATGTGTTTTTTTTAATCTGTTTCTGTTCTAGTGTCTCTATTCATGTCTTTCATTCTGCTCACCATCTCTGTACTTATCTCAGAAATTATTTCTGCGTTGAATTTTTCTAGAGCTTCATTCATCTGTTTTGTTATTTCCTGTGCTATCAGTTCAGGGTGTCCAGGTGGTTGATTATCAGACTTTTCCACCTCACTTCCCCCAGAACTTGCCTTTGATGAACAAGCAGACTGTGTCTGTGCTTGTGCCTTGCTTGAATGTCTTTTCCTTTCTGTATTTGTTGTTGCTTGAATGTCTTCTCATTTCTGTATTTGTTGTTGTATGTTGAATTCATGGGTTAATACTTCAATCTTCCTGTGATAGCTTGTTTTTAGGTTTTTAGACTCTGATGACTCTGAGGTAATCTCATTTTCATTTTACCAGGAAGGACAACTGATTAAATCAATCACACCTTAGCCTAAGTAATAAATAAGCAACACAGTAACATCAAGCACAGCTTAGAAAAGAACAATTTGTGGTAGTTATTAATATCTCACCTTTAGCCATGTGACTTAAATCAAAATTGAGGCTGGAGCTCACAACAATGGCCTTTATCATGCCCTGTGCCTCTGTGGTTTGAATCTAGGTACCAGCCCAGCCTGGAGGCCAGAGGCACGTAGGGGTGGGGGGAGGGCCCTGCATGAGCCCTTGAGGCTGCATCTCTCATCTTTCCTCTGTCAAGGCCCATGGGGTGGGGTAAGGGTGTTCTCTTGGTCACAGGGAAGCTCCACATGGCTGCACTTCTCACTGTTCCTCCAGTAATTATAGTTTCTTACAATAGCTATGACATAGATAAGTAAGATATTATGTTTTCATTTATTCATTCTACAACTTTTTGTTGATCATCTATTATGTACCTGATATTGGGCTAAGAACTCCACACAAAACAAAAATGGCCCTTTCTTTCACTGAATTTACCTGCTAGCTTTAGTAGCTGTAATGACAACTTAATGACAACTGTGAATGAAGGTGTAAAGAGAACTAGTGCTGACAACTCAAAGAATTGATGACCAAAAATTAGAGTCTAAAATGGGAAGAGTCTTCCTCAGACGTTAAGGCAAAGCCTTGAATGATAAAGACTTTGCTAGCTGTGGCTCTGACAGCAGATGAGATCTTTTGAGAGATGTGCTGTCTCCAAATTGGGAGTGAGGAACCAGTGGTATGCGATGCTCCCACTGCTCAGTTACTTTTAATTATGGTTTTAATTGGATTCCTGGCTCAGTAGCTTACTATTATTTATACATATGTGGTACTGTAGACTTTGTGAAGCACCTGCTCATGAATTATCTCAGCTGCTCCTCAACTATGTGCACAGCATAAAAATAGGTGCTTTAAATTCTGATGAATATAAAGACCATGCAGGTGCCTTTTCAAAATTCAGTGTCCAACTCTGGAACCTGATGTGGTTCGTTCATTGCTAAGTATACCTGAAACCAGTGATGGTGTGTGTGGTGTAGTCCTCTTCTTTATGTACAGAGGTTTCCAAATATAAGCTTTTGGCTTTGAGAAACATTGAGCCCCTGTGACTTGGCTGCAGAGTTGAAGAGGGAAGGAGGAGGAGAATGTCAAAAGGAAAACTCAGATTATTGCATTAGTGATTAATAGGTATTAGAGATTCATCAAAAGCAACACATCAAAGGAAGAAATCAGGCCCCTGTGCCAAGAGACCCAGCAGTTAGAGAGCAGATGCGAACCTGAGAGGGCCACAGAAGAGGACATAGGCATTCTGCTGGCTTGTTTTGATGTAAACAAGCACTAGATCTATATTTCAAACACAAGGGTCTTCAGATGCAGGGTGTTAGAATAGAAAAAAATTAATTTATATATTTTGTTCATTTTCCTTTTTGCCTTATCCATTTTTGAGAGAACCAGAGATTAGGAATATTACTTTTTTTATAATATATATAACATACTTTTAAATATCATTTGTCTTTTGACTTTTTTGTTGTAAAAAAGGCAATATAAACAGCTTTAGTGATTACATACCCTCCATTTTCTCTTCTTTATAATATTTAGATATGTCTTGTTTTAAAATGTCAAACATTTTTCCTAACCAAAATTACATAAATGTTCTCAGACTTTTCCTCTTCTATATTTTTTGCATTCTTTTTCCTTTTTGTATTTAGAGCTTTAATCTATTATGGAATTACTTTTTGTGCATCACATTAGAAAGTATATAATTTATATATTTTAGGCAGCTGTTTACAAAACAGGGCATGTATTTTCTTTTTTTACTTTTTTTTTTTTTTTTTTTTTT
>NW_022900917.1:43083981-43093173 GCF_012274545.1 Fukomys damarensis
AAAAAAGGGGTTTTTTTTTTTTTTTTTTTTTTTTTTTTTTTTTTTTTTTTTTTGGTACCAAATTTCAAACTCAGGTCCTGGAGCTTGCGAGGCAGGTAGCAAAACCACTGAGCTAAATCCCTGGTCCGAGGACATGTATTTTCATAAATACCTAGCACATTTTACTCTCAGGAAAATGCAAATTAAAATTATAAAATGCCATTTTCATGTATCAAATTGACTAAACTTTAAAAGCTTGAAAATACTCAGTGCTGGTGAGGGTATAGAAGAAAACTAGAACTTTTATATAGTGCTGGAGAAAATATGAAATTGCTATGAAATATTTGGAAAACAAGTTAAGATCCTGTATTCTTTTGCAGGAAAATCCTATTAGAAAATGCCAAATTAAAATAATGTGTTTTAAAATGTTTATTATAGTATTTAATCTAGTAATTTTTAAAACTGACAACAAAGGTAATTAATGAAGGACCAACTGAAAAAAATCAAAACACTTCTGCTGTTATAAAGAATGAATTATGGGCATGTATTGACCTGGAGAAATATGCATGCGCATTTTAAAGTAAAACTAAAGTTTAGAGTGATATGTATAGTCCTTTTTAAAAATATATATAATGTACATAGTAGAGTGTTTTGGTTTGTTGTTATTTTATTCCTTTTTATCTTTATTAAATTTATTTATACAATTTAAGTATCCATTACATATGGTGTATAATGGTGAATATAGTTACATTCACCATTGGGATATTGTACCTTTAGAAGACTTATCTTGTTTCTTATTTTTCCCCATTCCCCAACCCTGCCTTCACCCCCTCCACCCTTCCTTGTTTTCAAATACATTGTTACCATGTTTTTTCCTTTTTACATATTTTTTCTCTTCCCTTTTTACCTTTCTCCTGCCATTCCCACTTTCTCTACTCTTTTTGACCTTTTCTTCCTATTACACAGCATCAATTATAGATTATGATATTTATTTACACTTTTAGTTTTTCACACCAGAGAAACTATTCAGTATTTACACGTGTGTGTCTTATTAATTTCACTTAAGAGTATGGCCTCGATTCGCATCCACTTAGCTATAAATGTCTTTTTGGCTGAGTAGTACTCCATTTTATATTAAAAACAACAACAACAACAAATCTTTTTTATTCAGTCTCCAGTTGATGGGCAATTGGGCTGTCTCCAAATTTTAGCTATTACAAACTGTGCCACTATAAACATAGGTGAACATATATCACTGTGATATGATTCTTTTAATTCTTCTAGAAAGATACCCAGCAGAGGGATAGCTGGATCAAATGGGGCCTCTAATCCTAGTTATTTGAGGAATCTCCATATTGATTTCCATAGTCGTTGCACCAGTCTGCACTCCCACCAACAATGAAGAAGGGTTCCCATCTCCCCACAACCCTGCCAAGCATTTTTTACAAAAGCTATATTGTTTGTGTATATTCCTTTCCTTTTTTGTAAGAAGTATATAGTGGCAGGTATTTTGTGACGATATATGTGTATATTAACTTCTTTTCCCCTAAAGATGATCTATTGTAACAATGTGAGATACTTGATTTCATTACACAGTTATATACAGCATTTCACAAAAACTCGTTGAGGAATTCTGAGCTTCATCTTTTATTTACATGTTCTGAGTGCTCACTTCAGTTGCACCTATACTATTAACATATTATGGATGTGTCATTTTGTTGACATCTGTTTTTCTAAAATGTTAAAGAAATAAAATATTATGTGCTCCAATGTCCAGAAATAAGGCCATCATAGGGCATTCTATACTTCCTTACAATATTTACATTTCCTACAGTTAAAAACCAAGATTTACAAAATCATTACATAGTATATCAGTTTTAGCCTACCAGTAAAGAATCAGCATTTTCTCATTTGAGAAAGATTCAGTGCTTTGCTCCCAATTCTCAAAATGCAGGAGATCTCAGCTCAGCCTGGATCACAGCCTAATTTACTTCACAAACACATCTAGTAGGAACTGAGCGGATCTGAAGGCTATAGCTTACCAGAATTACCTGCAGACCCAACAAAGGCAAATACCAGTACCCTAAGTATACTCTAAATGCACTGAATCAGTATTCAGAAACTGGGCCCACAAATCCATTTTAAAAAAATGATTTTCATGTGATTCTTATGTGTCTCATTTACAGACTATTATTTGTAAACTACTGGTGAAGTCTCTTTATAAAGGTCAACCAGGGCGTGATGGTTCACACTTGTAATTGGCTGAGGTACTTGGGAGACTGAGGCAGGAGGATTGCCATGAGTTTGAGGCCAGCCTGGGCTACATAATGAGTTCAAGGCCAGCCCAAGCCACATAGTGGGACCCTGCTTCTAAAAACAAAACAAAGTAAAAAGGCCAAGCTCCCTGCAAAGGTAACATACGTAGTGTTAACAACAGCATTTTAAAACTCTCTACCATCAAAAAGCAACTCTTAGTGCTAAGCCCACAAGTACAGTTAGCAGAATATGTAAAATTCAAATGTATTTGCAAAATTTGGGGTATTTTTCCACATCAGAAGTCATTGATCTCTGATATGGGGTTTTTGTTAAAGTAACATACAAACCTTGTCACTAAACTTTTAACCTTGTGACATTCATCTGGATCAACGTTTTTAAAGTGCTTGTGTCATAGACTGCAGACATGATGCATGTACTTTGTTTGAAAAGCAGATAAATGAGGAAAAAAAATTAAAAGCAAGAGTTATCTAGGCAACACTATACTTTTTTTGGGGGGGGCAACATTATACTTTAAAATCTTTGCAAAAGTAAAGCTAGTATAAAAATCCTAGTTGCATTATTCCTTTTTTTCTGAGTAATGGATGTACAAATTATTTCAACACAAGAAAATCTATGCACATCAGACCTTCAATATTTGAAATCCTTGAAAACTATTACCACTAACAGAGAAAGAAAGACCAAGTTGAAAGAGAGCCTTTTAGAAAGACTGAGACAAAGCAAATGGCATGCATGGTATTTCTTTTTAGCCTCTAAGGCAGTAAAGTACCAGATGTCATACAACAAAGTCTAAGGGGACCGTGTAATCTAATGGGCATAGCCAGAGTGTTCAGCTATAAAAAACTCTTGTGCTTACAAAAAGAAGCAACTTGGCACCATTAACTCCATATGTTAGATTTAGGGCTTTTTTCCCCCGGCCTGCATATGATTTATTTAAATCTTTATAATGCTTGCCCTTTGTGTTAAAAGGAGTATATAAGTGAATAAGATATTTGTATAGTCCTGAATGAGAGGCTCTTTCACATAGTAGGTCACTTAGTAAATATTTGGTAATGGTGTTTTCTGGAAAGTTCTAAGTGGGCAGTTGCAAGAAGAGAGATAAACATGAGTCCATCTTAAGTAGAATAAGCTACCCAGTGTACACATTGACCTCATTCTCTGATGGAAGCAGTCAGGAAATGATCCACATGGTGAAGAGACTCCAGTACAGAGCTATAATTATCCATAAAGGCTCTGATTCAAAAATGTTGAAATGAGCCATTTGCTAAGGTTAAAAGTACACAATGCAGAAGTATAAAATTACCCAATGGTCTATCAATTTTATCTACTTTTTTTCAGCTTTAATTGAGTTTATTGGTACATTTTAGGGATACAGTACAGTTATCTACTTTTTAAAATTCTATTCCCTAGAAGTCTCAAATTACCCAAGTAAATATGGCATTCCTCGTACTTCTGTGAGCACTTTTCTTGTGGTGCCATTATTGGATTACATCTTCCTTCCCAGGCCCCCCAGTGCTTAGGTTGAAACCTGGGACACAGTGTTTGCAGGGCTTCATGTTTTCCCTGATTGGTTGGTCATTTTCATGGCTTTGGCTATGGGCTGTGTTCTGAAGACTCATGAACCATCATTTCCAGCCTTGACTTCTTACCCATAATTCAGTGCCATATGTCCAATTGGATGCTGGACTTTTCTATAAGGATGGCAGCTTTCCTAAAATATTTCACCATTTAATTCCACATACAGATTTCCCTGTCACTTTTCCTATTCTCATTACATTTAGAGAAATCTGACTACCTAGAATAAAAATCCCCATCATTCATTTTTCTCATATGGTTTTAGTAACTCACCAATTTCTTTCACTCCTTTCACATTCTCCTCCTTTGGCTTCGCTTCTCTCGTGCCACCTTCATTATTTTATGCCTGTGTGGCCATAATTACTTCCTACCTTGTCTCTCTGTTTCAATCACCTGTGCCCATCAGTACAAAATTAATTTTGCTAAAGTGTCTGTTGTTACATTGCTGTGCCATCTAAAATGCTTCAGAGATATGTGACATCCCAAGAATCAGATCCAAATTCATTTGTCTGACATCCAAGACCCTCTACAAATTGGCTCTCTGCAGTCTGTTGCTTTCCCATTTTTAACTCTTCAAAATAAATGGGAAGAATGTTTTAGTGCTCTATAGCACAGTAGAAGATTGTAGTTTATAACTCACATATGAAGAAGTAGAGAAGAGAAGTTTAAACACCAAGAATTTTTTTTTTTTTTGTACTGGGAATTAAGCTAAGGTCCTTGCGTTTGTGAGGCAGGCGGCAGAACCCATGAGCTAAATCCGGCCCATATAGAATTTTTTTAACACAAAGAATGATAAACATTTAAGGAGATGGGATGCTAATTACCATGCTTACACCTTGTATAGATGTATCAAATTTTCACACTCTGGCCTGTAAATATGTACAATGTTTAATACAAACGCCCATTCTGCTTGCTGTGGTCCCACCCATTTCCCCAAACAGGTCCATGACCTACACTCCATTCCCTCCCTTCACTCCCGTCATGCCAACTCAGGGTGCAGTCCTTCATTCTGTCTTCCTATCTGAATGTGCACACACTGCAGCCTCTTTTTTAAAGCTCTGTTTCCACCATTGACCAACAAACTCACAGAGACACCTACACCCCTCAGTAACTCTCAGCAATGGTGGAACCCATATCTTCAACTACTTTATATGCTTCTTCATAGTTTTCAAAGGGATTAAAAAAAAAAAAAAAAAAAAAAAAAAAAAAAAAAAAAAAGCTACTGCTTTGATTAAATTTAAAGGCTGTCCTGTTGTCTTGACCTTGATTTGCTATTCATCTTGACCAAGAAAATGAGAGAAAAAAGAAGGGAAAGTCAGTGGCTGGGCTGAGCTTTTTCCCCTTCTGAAGGTTGAAACAGTAAGATAGTTACATAAATTGGATTTAAGCCCCAACTGTCTATGTTCAGATAATCTAATCTCTCAAATATGGGAAATCTGTGCTTGGGGATAAAATTTTATTTTTATTAGTACATGTTTGCAGTATATAATGATTACATTCATTGTGGGGAGTTGGTACATGCACACAACATATCTTAATTCTTTTTTCATCCCCTTTCCCTCTGTTCCTTCCTTCCTCTCCTCCTTCCCTCCTCCCTCCATCTTGCCTTTTGTGAAAGATCTACCTCCCTGTTCCCTATTATCGTTTCTTTTGCTTTTCCGTTCACTTATACTTTGAGTTTCTCATATAAGAGAAATCATCCAATATTAACAGTATGGTCTCAAGATACATCCATTTTCCTACAAATGACTTTATGGTGGAGAAGTACTCCATTATGTATAAATACCACATTCTCCTTATCCATTTATCTGTTCATAGACATATAAATCAAATAATAACAAATGTTGGTGAGGCTGTGGGGAAACTAGAATCCTGCTACATTGTTGGTGGGAAAGTAAAGTAATATAACCACTATTGAAATCGGTATGGAGATTCCTCAAAAGAACCGAAACTAGAAATTCCATTTAGCCCTGCTCTTTCCCTTCTAGATATCTTCTAGAAAAATATTACAGGGGCACATGCTTGCCCACCTTTATAACAATGCAACTCATAATAGCTAAGTCCTCAAAGTGGCCTATATGTCCATCAACAGAAAGAGATTCCTGCCACAGCAAGTTTCCTGACTTCCCAATCTGAAAAACCAAAACTGCCATAGGGGCATCCTCTGATGTACACATACACCCTTCATCACAGCTAGTAAGTACATAAGCAACAGTCCTAATCTAAGGAAATAAGCAAAAACATAGGCTTACATTATTTCCCTCGAATTTTGCAAATTCTCCCCTCCTGACCCTTTTCAAGAAGAATAAGTTTTGAATTTTTTTTTTTTCTGGCTGTATTTTCTGTAGCCCCAATTGAATTTTAAGAAATAAGTGAAAAAAAATATATATAATATGTTTAAAAACTTATGATTTCCTACATAGGTACTTTATTTTCTTAATTATGCCTGCCAAACCTACTTAGGACTTAAAATACTTTCCTGAATTGAGAAGTCTTTTTTTTTTCTTTTTAATTGCGTTTATTGGTACATTTTAGGGATACAGTACAGTTACATTCATTGTTAGGATCTTGTACCTCTACATGACAGGTCTTGGTTCTCATTTTTTCCCCTTGTCCCTGCCCTCCCTTCATCCCTCCTCCCCTCCCCATTTACAAACACTTTATTTCCATCTTTTCATTTTCTCACATTTTTCTCTTCCCTTATTACCCTTCCCCTACCCATCCCACCTTCCCTACACCTTTAGACCTTTTCCTCCCATTTCACAATGTCAGTTATCTCATTAGGATCTTATGTACTATTACAGTTTATTCACACCAGAGAAACTATTCGGTATTTACACATGTGTGACTTATTTCACCTAGGAATATATCCTCAATATGTATCCATTTTCCCATGAATGAATCTAATTTCTCATTCTTTATGGCTGAGTAATATTTTGTTTTATAGAAAAACCACATCTTCTTTGTCCAGTTTCCAACTGATGGGCAAATGGGCTATTTCCAAGTTTTAGCTATTACAAACTGTGCCGCTATAAACTTGGGTGTGAGTACATCACTGTGATATGAAGTCTTTAAGAATAAATTAATTTTTTTTTTGTACTGGGGATCGAACTCGGGTCCTTGTGCTTGCTAGGCAGGCAGTGGCACCACTGAGCTAACTCTCTGGCCCCCAAATTAAATATTCTTGAAAAGGGTGGGTCCAGAGATTTTCCAGGTGGGCTGACTTGGGAGATGTAAACATAGCCCTTCTGCAAGTCCCGTCCCACTCCCTCGAGGTATTTACCTCCCCAAAGCCTCTTCTACTAACTGCACCAATCAGGCCAAAGTCAGCTACAAGGCCATATTCCCACTGCACTATCTAGGGGAGATTTGTTCCTGTGTCTTCCGGGTTCTGGTGGCTCCTAACTCTTCTCAGTGATCCTACTGCCATCTCTCCACTTCTGTTTCAAATCTCCATCTGTTTTTGCTGTTAGAAGAACACCTGTTTTTGCATGTAAGACCCATTCAGATACTCCAGAGTAATTTCCCATCTCAAGAACCTCAATTTAATCACATCTGCAATGTCCTCTTTTGCCATATAATATTCATGAGTTCAAAGATGTCTTATGGGTTGTCATTATTACTTAGCCTACCACAATGTTGAATTATGATTGTATATATACTATATACTAAATATACTATTTATTAAATAATTAAGTTTTTAAATCATACATAAAGCAGCACCATGTGGACAAATAGATATTATATGGATAGCATTGGTTATTGCTTGGGAGTAGGATGATGGGAGATTTTCATTTTCACTGCTATTTTTAAAGAATTTTACTTTTTTATAAAAAACATGTGATTGATATGTTTCTTCTTAGGATAAAACAATAAGGATTAAAGTGGAAAAAGATACTTCCAGCAGTCTTAAAGGAAGTGAACAACACACAGTTGGGCATCTTTATTCTTTATTTCATAGCACTAATTTCCACTCCACTCTTTCATCCCTGTGCAGCTGCTCCTCTCTCACTCATCTGTGTAATTTGGATTGAAAACACACTTCAGGCAATTACATCCACATTCAGATTTGCTTGGCTTCAAAGTCCCTACTGCTCCCTTTGTTGTCGGCTTTTTCCTAATATCCTCCTTCAAAAAGCAAAGTAAGTTTCTAGGAGGAAAAGAAGGAGAATAATTGAAGTGAACAGGAACTTTTCTTTTTTGACCTATTATCAGAGATTTTTGTTTTTTGTTTTATTGTTGTGCTTTTTCCTCTCAACAAGGGTAGTAAGAGTATAGAAAGAAATATATTTCTACTTCATGTCTGAATCTCTGCCATTTGTCAAGGTTTTCTTCTGCTATGCTATTTATGTATCGCTCATTCACTTTCTCAACCAACATTCTTGGAGCAGTGGCTATTTTTTTCCAGGTGTTATGAATTCAGACTGGGAATACAGTTATGAATAAAACAAAAGTAATGCTCAAAAAGTCTGAGTCAATTTTTCCCTTTCCCCATAATCTGTTGGTAAGGTTTACTCACTGGCACAAAATGCATATAGCATTCACTAGGGACTAATAATTTGCTCTAACATCCAGTTTCTTAACATTTGTCTCTGAAACTTTGAAGTGACCACATGTCTGATAGCCAAAGTAAACATTTTGAATTAGGAATGTTGCTTCTGTCTGAAAGAAATTTCTTTAGGTTAAAGGACAAACTTGTAAATCTCATAATCATTCCATAGATGTATTAGACTATAGTCACTACTATGTCTTATCTATTTGATCATCCCAAAAAAGTTGGTTTTAGTTATCTGTGACAAAGGACATTTTCCATTGCTTTTGTAAAATAATCAAATGTTTTTACATATATATGTAATCAGGCATTTAATTAAATCAATTTGGTTTACTACCAGGTGTATTTATTGTATTGTCTAATCTGGAAGTAAGCACAGCCGGTGTGTACATGTGGCTGTAATACTCTAGAAAATGGCAAGAGGGGACTGTTAAAAGTTGCCAACAAAATCTTCATTTATTCACTTTAGACAATGCAGAGAGAAATGAGTTTCACTAAAAAGGAAGGTAGTGACAAAATAGACACTTTAAGAAAGGTACTGAGGGTAGGAAATGAGCTAGGTAAGTAGTAGAAAACGAGTGGAGTGGAGTTTCTCAAACTTTGCCCAGAAATCATCTAGGGATCTTAAGGGACAGTCAGATTTATGGAGCCTTTCTTAACTGCCTCAGGCAAGGCTGAGTCCTAGGAACCAGAGGAATCTGCCAACTTGCCCAAGGTCACTGCACTTGTGGCACAGACAAAAATCCAAAGCTGGGCCCTGAGGTGGTTTTATCACCATGCCTTTACATTTTAGTTACCAACAATAATATATA
>NW_022900917.1:43093475-43103054 GCF_012274545.1 Fukomys damarensis
ATATACAATAATATATATTATAATATACTATATACATATAATAAACACATAAATTTGGATTTTGTCCCTGGTTCCTGACATATGGCTCCTCCTAATATTCTTGGAAACTTAAAGCAATAAGGGGGTCTTTTGTATGCTAATGAAATGACTGGAAGCTGGGGACTGTATAGCTTAGGATGCAAGCAGGTCTTCAGAAAAACAATTGCCTGGTTAGGGAGTTGAAACTTTCAGCCCACTGCCCAACCTTCAGGGAAAGGACAGCAGTTGGAAACTGAGTTTAATCATCAGAAGTCAGTGATTTAATCCTTCATTCTTACGCGATGAAACCTCCATAAAACACCTAAATAGGAGTTGGATAGTTTCTAGGTTGGTGACCACATCAAAGTTTTCAGAAGATGGTGTTCCTAGATAGACCAATGCACTTCCAGAGAGCATGGGACCTCTGAACAACCACCCCCACAAACACTACACCCCATTTCTTGCCCAGTGTCTCTTCCATCTGGTTGTCCTCCATTGTATTTTTTTTAAATAATAAAACAGCAAAGTGACTTCCTTCTGAAAGCAAATTACTAACCTTGAGAAGGGAGTCACGGAAACTCTAATATGTAGCCAGTAAGAAGATGGGAGGCCCAGTACTTAAAACTGGCCTCTAAAATGGCATTGTGGTGCATGCCGGTGATCCCAACATACTGGGAGGCTGAGGCAGGAGCATCGCAAGTTCAAACCCAACCTAGACAATTTAGCCATTTAGTGAGATGTCAAAAAATAAAATATTTTTTTAAAAAACCTAGTAATGTAGCTCAGTTTGAAGGCCATGGGTTGAATCTACAGTGCCAGAAAGAACAAAAATTTGCATCTCAAGTAGGGGGAGTCTCATGGGACTGTGCCCTTAATCTGTGGTGTTTGTGCTAACCAGGGTGGTTAGCATCTGAATAAAATTGAATTTTAGGACACTCAGTTGGTATCTGGAGATTAGGTAAATTGGTTGGTAGAGGGAAGGGGAAGCCCCATGCATTTGTGTCAGAAGTAATGTAAATAACAATGATTCAAGTGCCAAGAGTAGTTTCATTTTTGGTGATTTAGGATCTAATCCAGGGAAGATTCCTTTTGTGATTTTGGGAGCCAATGACAACTTCTTAGTTTTTTAAGTTGCTGAATTTAATCTAAGCTTTAAAAAGACTGTGTGTTTTTAAATTCCCAAATGATACTATAAATTCATTGAGAATAGAAAGGGATCCCAGCAATGCTGGATGCATATTAAGTATTCAGCAAATGTGTCTGTAATTGAATATTATAACTCTTCTGTTTCTACAACGTTACTTCCAGTAATCCCAGCCTAGGAGCTGCACTTTTGCAAGTACAACAGCTGAAAGCACTGAGAAAGGCATTTAATGTTAACCTTCAAAGGTTAACAGGGATTAACAGCAGATTTGGGGTTGAGGCTCAATATTGAGATACCAAGACATCCCTAAGATCTTTTCATTGGAAGGAAATTCCCCTTCAATAATTTTCCTTTCTGGTTTTGTCACTCTCCATCCTTGGCATGATTTCCTATATGTTTAGAATGGAGGTGGGAGCGAGGAGGTCACAAACAATTTACATACTAGGATCTACAATGATATGTTTTGTTTGTGTAGAATAAGCAAATATATTTGTGGTCAGAATTCAAACTTAAGATACTTTGAATATTTCAGTGACAACTTGTTAAAGACAACTTGTTTGGGAGCAAAAATTTTACCGTTGATATATTAAAAAATACTTTTCAGATCACAGTTATTTAAATTTGAAGCTTGTGTAAAACCAGAAGGATTAACATTTATTTCTAGCTGACTTTTAGCAATCACAAGAGTACCTGAATTTCAGCTTAGTTCCTGAGCTAAAAAAGAAAAGAAAAGCAGACATCAAATAGCAATTGAATGCAGAAATAAATCAGAAATGTGTACAGGAATTAATTTAATATAGAAAATGATAGTATTCTTGTACTAGCCAGTATGCTATAAATAGAGCTATAAGCTAAGTACATGGGATATATGGTTTGTTGTGCCAACAACGAAGACCTGAAACAAGGAAATGGCAAAGCTACTAACTGGCTTCTCTGAATTCAGGCTTACTTCCTTAACCAAAATAAAGCTTCAGGTATCTTTTGTCTGTGAAAAATGACCATCATGGGTATTAAAAAATGAGTTGTCCCTAGAGAAAGAGCTATTTTTCCAAATGTCTAGTCTCCCAGACACTTTTGGGAAGTCTGGCCTATTCACCATGAGTGTGAACCTCCTCTCTGAGCTCTAAGAAGGTATTCTCATACTGCTTATATATATATCTGCGCTCCCAGTTTAAGGTTCCTGAAAAGAGTTCAGAATTTGTTCTTCAGTGGCTTTTTATCTTGTCATTTGTGTGCAAGATACTGTCGTGCATGGAGTATGTTCCATGGGTCTTTGGGCTTTGGGGTAGCACAGAAGTGGTGCCAATTCATATGCTTTGCTGATTTCAGTCCTTGATAAAATTCTCCTTATTACCAACCCAACACCTCTGGCAATCATGGATAACTCCCTGAGCATGCTACCACATATCTGTGAATTGGCATGGTGGCTGTCCTGGTGCTGAAGACCCTCCAGGGTGTAAGGGTACAGCCCCAGTGCTCCAGTTGCACTGCTTCTCTCTGTCCAGCTGCTTCAAGGCCTCAGTGGATGAGAGCCTTGGCTAAGCCACCCCTGTACTGGTTGAGCTGTGTGGCCTAAACATTTGTATCAGTGTAGTCCTCTGTAGACTTAGCAAGCCAAAGGGATTATTGGGGGTCGGTGGGTAAAAGGGTGGTAATTCTAACTCTAATGGCTCTAATATGGATCTAGGATCTGTCCTAGTGCTATTTGGCTTGGATTCCAAAGTATTACCTGGCTTTGTGGATCTATCTATAGCTATTTTCATTAGAATAACCCAAAATTGTCCTTCCCTCACTCAACCTCCACTTCCCACCTGATGTTGAAACTTACACTGCACAGTGCCTCCTCACTAGACTCCCTAGGATGTGCTGCTCCTGGGGCAGAGTTCAGATTACACCTGCCCTCTAACCCATCCCTAACTAGGAGCCTTCTCAGATTTTAATGATCTGAGTCTAATCACCAGGAGACAGAGCCCACCTCCGATAGCTTGGGGCCCTGGAAATGAGTTCTGTGACATAATGAGCTTGTTCCAAAGGCCTCAAAGAAACTCTAGATGAATCTGATCTTTTCTAAACTATTTATCGTAGTCTGGGTTTTCTAACAAATTAACATTTGAATTGTGTATTTGTTAAGGATTTATTGTCTACACGTAACAAACTGATTTTAGCTACTTTAGATCAAAAAGGGTAATACATCATGAGGATTCAGGCTAGCCCTGGGACTTCAAAGCAGGATTGTGAACTTTTCCTTGAGAGCTCTGTGCTGTTTTCAACTTTCTTTACAACCTTTTTGCATAATAGTTCAAGTCCCAAATTCTGAGCAGAAAGAGTTGGGTGTCTGTCCATGCTCCAGTCACCTAAAGTCAAGGATTCAAGTTCAGGTAGCTCACTTCAGACCCCTGGCATCTAGCCTTACAGAAAAGGTGGCTTTAAAAATATCTACCATAGAGGGCATTACTTAATACTTTTTGTTTGTTTGTTTGTTTGGTTATTTCGGTACCGGGGATTGAACTCGGGTCCTTGCACTTGCAAGGCAGGCCACCGAACCGCTGAGCTAAATCCCCGACCCACTTAATACTTTTATTGAAACAACAGTCACAATCAAATGACTACATAGATTCATAGAAGGTCATTTTCATGTTTTTCAGAAATAAAAGAAACTTTGAAAAATCCAATGGATCTAAACATGAGTTCTTAGGGCCCCAAGAGGTACATAGAAAAGGTTCTAGATGTTCTTTTTGTTAAGTTGATTCAGTAATGCTGGTTGTACCTTCATTACTATAAATATTCATTGTACAAGATTTTCTTAAGTAACTGAGAAGTTATTTAAACCCAATGTAGTAGTAATGTAATACTGATACAAAACATTCATGTACTAATATCTATGTGCCCAGACCATCTGCATCACTGTCAACACAACCTTTCAAAATGTGAGGTTCAAAGAAGAGAATCAAAAATCTGTCCTCAGACTGTAAAGACTGGGAGCCACTGAACTATAAGCTGCTGAAGTTGGTTTGAGCCTCTGCAGTAATTCTGATGAAGAGGTAAAAACTTTCCACTCCAAACAGGAAGGTATAGTTCTTCCAGGAAGAATGTCTTCTGTGAGCCTTGTCTTGCTCAGCACATCTAGCAATGTGGTTCTAGCCAGACTCACACATTCCTAAATTGTGGTTTTGCTCTGTGTGGAGAGAAACCCTTCGGAGCTTTTGCCTTTCTCATAATATACAGGGCATCTGAATAACTGCTTCAACTTCTACTATCACTCTCTGCTGTGTTGGTGAAAGAGGATGGCTATCAGGTGAGATGCAGTTTAGCAGAATAAAATAATTGCTATACTATAGAACATTTTCATGAAACTATCATGTAAGGTGTTACATATACTTTTTGGTTCTTTAAAGAATTTGAGATATGTTCTCTAGCATGCCACACATATATTCTCTGACATGCCACACAGTTTTTCCGTCATGACATATCTATCCCTTTAACAGTTAGCCAATAACAGGTCAGATTTAAATATTAAATATTACCTGTTTGTTAATATTGAGCCAGGTAGACAGTGCACATACTTTTTTTTCACTTATGATCTCAACATCATCCTAGTCCCTTATTTATTTATTTATTTATTGGTAACAAAGTTTTATTAAGGGTTAGACAAGCAACAGGCTCTACAGAGTGAGTTTGGAGTAAGTAAAAGTAGGAGAAGTACACCCTACAGTGTGAGTGTGGGCCCCCAAGCAAGAAAAACAATGGCAAAAACCCAGTACGGACTGGCTTTTTTGTATCACTCACTCCTCGGGGTGACATCAAGACTAGGCCACCCTATGGAAAACCTGCTGGAGTTCTCAAAAGAAGTCTAAAGCAAGTCTTTGGGATCTGTTCTGCACGTGTGTTCAGGGATCTTGTCATCATCCTATCCCTGGTTTAGTCACGCCCTACCTTCCTGTCTCATTTTCCCCTGAGACGCACATATCCCCATAAAGAATTGCTCAGTGAGTGGAGATCTCTGGCTTTTATAACTTCTTCTTGCTGGGAGGTACTGTAGACTCTCTCTACTGGGGATTATGTGCTCTCAAGCTAACTCAGGTATAATGGCTCACTGGCTGGGTAGAAGAGAAAAATACTGTTACTAGACATAAGAAAGAACTGATGTCAGTTTGGCTGCCTATTTGAGGGGAGAAAGAAGATAATTTTACTATTAAGTTGAGGAAGTAGAATCAAAATCTGAAGAACAGATCAGATTTCTGTGCACATACTTTCTTGAGTGATGTTATTTCCTTTTATAGAAGATGCACTGAAGCTTTAGTAAGACTACATAACTTGATTTGTAAGTGCTCCTTAGCGCCCTAAAACTGAAGCTATAAAATTCCAGGCAATCAAGACTGTGAGTTTCCTATTTTTGTCTCAGTAACCAACACAAAACAGACCTAAATAAATGTATAAATACAGATTAAATAAATGAATCTAACTGCTAACTTCATGCTTTTTGCACAATATCATGTTTCCTCTGGGATCACCCTGGGTAAAGAAAATAATTGTGTTTATTAGCGATACATATGTTAATTACACTTATACTAGCCCTTTTCAGAAAATATATGCAACAGATGGTTCCTCGCTTACGGGGATTCAGTTTATGTTCTTCAACTTTTCAGTGGCACAGAAGTGATGCACCCTTAGTGGAAACTGTAATTTAAATTTTGAATTTCCTTTTTTTCCTGGGCTAGCAATGTGTGGTAGGACACTCACACGATGGTGGGCAGTGGCAGCAAGCGGAAGCTGCCAGTTCCCCTGACAATCACAAGGGTGAATAACCAATACTCAGTAGCTAGAATGCTTTGAAGGTTAGGTGTATTAAATACAGTTTCAAACCAGGTGTGGTGGCACACACCTATAATCCCATCACTCAGGAGGCTGAGGCAGGAGGATTGCTGTAAATTCGAGACCAGCCTGGGATACATAGTGAGTTCCAGGTCAGTCTGAACTACATAGTAAGACTCCGTCTCAAAACACACCCAAATAAATAAATAAATAAACAAATACAGTTTCAATTTGCAATGTTTTCAATTTGTTATACATTTATCAGGACACATCCCTGCGGTAAACTGAGGAACATTTTGTATTTTTATGTGTTGTTGGCTAAAAGAGATTACCTGAAGAATATTTATAAATCATCACAAATCTATGGGGTCAGTATTTTGTCTGAGTGTGAGGATATTGTTGGAGACCTAGTAATTCTGGGATATTTTTCTTCTCAGATAACAATGTCAAAATGCAACTTCCTTGTAGCAAAATTATTTTACACATTCTCTTGTCAGTATATTTGTTGATGTTTACACAATGAAAATATACTTTCAAAAAACCAACTAAGGTTACTGAAAGGAAAGAGGGAGACATATAACTATGCTATAGTTTTTTAAAAATTGCTCAACTTTACCATACATTTGTTAATTATGCCTCATTGCTTTAGCTTTGAAATTATAACTTTGACTCATTTATCTCCTAAAAAATACCAAAACAATCACAATAACCATTGAGTTGCAAGTTCTGCAACACACATTTTTTTTTTAATCCGGGGAAATACTATCTAAAGAAAATGGCTGTACTGATTGAGAACGATGATTTATATTAGCTTAGCAAATACAGTTCGGGGTTAATTACCAGACAGTAGTTTTACCTTTCAGAATTTATAAGCACCCTGATATTTATAAAACTGAAAGAATATGTGCTGTTCAACTTGTAACTATGATTATTCAGTAAGCGACTTTAAGTAAATATATAAACATCTGGCTTCAGAGACCAGCAAAGACATCAGGGCTTCTAATCTGTGCATAGTGCCATTCTATTAAAGGTATATTACGGTGTTTGAAACAGACTTTAAAATGTTGTCTGAAGAAGTATATATAGAAAATTCTGGTTTTATAAATTTCAGGATTGTATGATCCAAATATAATATTTACACCATTTACACAAAAAGTATTTGATACACTTTTTGAGCTCTGGATTGCTTTCTGGTTCTGATAAATATGAAGCTTCTATTTTCCAAAAATGGAAAGATACATAAACCTTTTACTTGCAATTTGAGAGGATTCTCCAATCCTAGAAGCTCATTTATTTTAGTTAAAAATGTAAATATCACTTTCATGTTTAGTTTACAAAACTACTTGGACTTAAATTTGTATTTAAAATATTATTTAATTGCCTGTTTTCCTGCCCAACTATTTTTTTAAAATTTCCTTGGCTTAGTTACAAATGACAAGAAAGCATAATGACATGGCATTTGGGAAAAATTATTCAAGCAATGTGGCATTTTATACCATGCCAGTTCTAGGCTTTTCTTATTCTGACTTCGTAGTAGATTGTATTGCTCACCATAGACAAGTGGCTTGCACAAGACTTTGATCTTTCGAGCGTATGTTTCTTCTGGGAACTTATTTAAAGCCCTACTTGAGAAACAAGAAACACTGGAGTAGAATGTAGTAGTAGTTCTTTGAGGCACCACTCTTGTTTTTCTCAACTAATTTTGTTTTAGTTAAAGTAACCTGTATCTTTGCCTTTCCTAGGCAATTGATAGTTACCAAGTATGCCTACGTGGCACAAAAACCTTACAAAATATATGCTTATGTCAAGGACCTCATACACCTAGCTGCAGAGAGGGAAGCCAGCACTGAAACACTCAGTAAAATAAGAAAATTCTGAATTATTCAGTTTAGACACAGAGTAGGGAGACTCATTGATTTGTGGTGATATGAACACCAGGTAGAAATTTAGAAGATCATTACAGACTAAATGTGTATTTTTCAGAGTGTGTCTACAAACTTACTTGATCTCAAAGCCTATTTTATAACACATTAATATCCTAAAGAGAACACTGAAGAATCCTGAACTAGTATAATCATGGGAAATTGTCCTGGGAAAAAAGAACCTTGGGAACAGGTAGAATATGACACAAGCATAATCATCGGTCCCCTGTACCAGAGTCACTAGGGATTATTTTTTACAATAACAACAATTAATAATAATTGAGCCTTAACTTTGTCCCATGGAATCTGGTTTCTAGAGTGAGGATCCTGGATTTCTGCATTTTTAAAACAGGTAATTTGTATTCCTAGTAAGGTATGATAACTCCACATAAACACATATGGTGAAGAGGGAAGGCATTTGTTACTATCTATTCAGGTAGTATTAAGTAATAAAATGCTCTGAGCTCTTTGAATTTAATTTTAAATCTTGACAACTTAAAAAATATTATAAGATTTTGTGTGTCATGAAAGCTACCAAACTCTCATTTGCTAGACCTAGTAGAAGAATACCTGATATTTATGATATACATTGTTTAGGATTCCATTGTATAATTTTAAATGTGTTTACTGCAAGTAATGATTCTAATAATGCAAATTCTTTCATGTACATGTAAGATTTGTGCACATATAATTTCCTTTGATTTTTATTGAAAAGTCAAAATGTGGGAGGCTTTATATTTCAGACTTCATAGAAATCAAACAAGGAAAGGAAATAATTGCAAAATTAAATGAATTTTTTCTGTGATTATAACATCCTGAGTAAAATTTAAAGACCAGATAATTCTAATGCCCAAGAAAGGGCATGATAAAAGTTTTCCACTTATTTTTCCTCAGGAAAGAACTTTTAAAAATACTTTAAATCCTTCTCCTGTGGAATGGAACACCATTTCCTTCAAGAGAAAAACAAAATGAATTTACTTTTACTAAGTCCCTACTAAAGCTCTGGTCTTTTGTGTCATTTATTTCACTTTATACACAAAACAACTCCATAAAGGAGGTGGTGCATCTTTGAGTTATTTTCATAGATCAATAAACTAAAGTCAAAGGAAGTTAAATGGCCTCTTGAGGTCTTATGACTGTGTACTGTCCCCAAGAAAAACTAGGACATTTAGCACCATCTCTATAAAGTACCCCTTTTACATCCCCAATACTCTTGTCAAGTTAAGGGGACATTATAAGAACTAGAGACCAAAATATCCAGATAAATGTTATCTGAAGGACATTGGAAACTGGAAAAACAAGAGTAATCTGTACAAGATGCCTTCCTAGACAATCTACAATGTGGGAAAAAATTTTTACCAGCTGTACCTCAGACAAAGGACTATTATCAAGGATATATAAAGAACTCAAAACAATCAGTCCCCCCAAATATAAAGACCCGATCCAAAAATGGGCATCCGAAATGAACAGACATTTCTCATACAAAGAAGTGAAAGCAGCAAGAAAATATATGAAAAAATGTTCCACATCACTGGTCATTCGAGAGATGCAGATGAAAACAACACTAAGATTCCACCTCACCCCACAAAGAATGGCTGCTATCAAGAAATCACACAATAACAAATGTTGGCGGGGTTGTGGGGAGAAAGGAACCCTCCTCCATTGTTGGTGGGAGTGCAGACT
>NW_022900917.1:43103598-43105072 GCF_012274545.1 Fukomys damarensis
CAAAAAAAAAAAAAAAAAAAAAAAAGATGCCTTCCTGCCTAAGTCAGCCATTGCCTGACATGCTGATCATACAGGGGAACAAATAAAGCTAATGTTTCTGCTATAAATCCATCAGCACTAACCTCCTGCTGAATGGTTCATCTAACTGACTGACCCTGAACCTGTTGGATACTGCTTTTATTGGGTGCACATCCCACATGGATATTGCTAGGTAGCGCCAGTGCTAAGTACACACCTCCTGTGGGATTTTGCCAGGTGGTGCTTTTTCTGAGTATGCGCACACCACAGGATTTGCCAAGAGTTGCTGTTGAAGACTAATGTGCCTTGTAACCTCCAAGGATATACTGCTAGACCTATATGTGCTTCTTATGGTCCCTTCCTCATGAGTATGTCACAATTAACCTTTTGCTTCCCTATTAATGAGCATCAATAGACCATATGTCTCACAGATTATCTATGGATGCATTCTTTGGCCTCTTCACAATCTATCACACTGCTCTAGCAAAGCTGGACTACCAATACAACAGACTGTTGAAAGGCAAAGCCAGAATTTAAAACCTCTATGTTGTTTTCCATAGGAGAGCACACTGCTTCTCTGTGAAGAAGCAAAAATCTCTAGACAATGTCTCTAAATCAGGACCACCTTCTGTCTTCCTGGTAGCAGACCACTTCTGTAGAGTGCAGTAGCCCCATTAGACAAAGCACATTAGAATTTGCTGACTTGAGAGCTCATCATGTTCCTAGTGTTTTCCACACCCCCACAAGTAATATGGAGCAATGATGACCAACATAGATTTAGGTTTCACAGAGACTAGTGGTGTGATAGCAAATTACATAATCATTCTGAGACTTTCCTCAGTTGCAAAGAGGGAATATTGGGCACCTCATGGAATTCTATGGATTTCTTTAATAGCTTTACTGAGGTATAATTTACACGCAACAAAATCAAAGTAGGTATACAGTTCCACAAGCTAGACAAAAGTAGTTGGACAGCTGCCACCACAGTCTAGTTTTAGAGCATTTCATCTTCCCATAAAGTACAATGGAGTGCTTTTCACAGTCAATTCCCAGCCATAACTTTGGTCCCAGAAACCAGTCGGATACTTTCTGTCACAATAGGCTTGACTTTTCATAAATACCATATAAATTAAAACTTACATTATGCTTTTTGTGTCTACTATCCTTCACTTAGCATAATGTTTTATATTTCATCCATATTTTGAGGCTTTTATCAATTCAATCCCTTTTATTTCTGAGTAGTATTCTGTTGTTATAGATATGCTACATTTTGTTTATCTAATAACCAGTTTATGGACATTTGAATTGTTTCTATTTTTTCTTATGAATAATGCTACTTTCTGTAGTAAACACAGTGATTTGTAAATAGGTTAAAATTTTTCTCAGATATAGGTTAACATTTTTCTCAGATAGGTACCTAAAAGTTCAATTGCTGGGCCATGTGAGATATATATAT
>NW_022900917.1:43105186-43138728 GCF_012274545.1 Fukomys damarensis
ATATATTAAATATTACTACTTTTTTTTTCAAACTGTTCAAAATAGCTTTGTCATTTTGCTTTCCCACCATACTCATGCCCTCACAACAGTAGGTATTGTCAGTAGATTTTAATAGTTACTATTCTAGTGGACATGTACTAGTTTCTCAATGTCATTTTAAATTTTATTTCTCTAATGGTCAATAATTTTGAGCTTCATTGTATGTGCTTTTATCTCTATTTGTACATTTTTGTGTCTGTTAAAATTATATATCTTTTAAGCAATGTTTATTTAAATTACACATCATCTCTTGTAATTTGTTTTATAGCCCCACATATGGCTTTCCTAGTAAACATCCCATATTGTTTGTTTTGTAGATTGTTCTATACATCCCAGGTTACTTGATAGTGTTGTTCAAGTTGTATCTTATCTTGGTTACTTTTCTTATTGCTAAGACAAAATATATGACACCCAAAGCTAAAGAAGAAAAGGTTTATTTCCTCTTATAGTTATTAGAGATTTCAGTCCATTGTTGGCTCTTTTCAAGGAAGGGCAGCATGGTAGAAGGGTATCACAGAGGAGAAATTGTCCTGAGCATGACAATCAGAAGGCACTGAGAGCAAGCAGCAGCAGTCTACCTACAACCTTTTCCTTTTTTTGCATCCATGCCAGAAGCCTAAGGGTTAGTGTGACCTACAAACAGAAATCTGCTAACCAATTTAGGTATCACACACCCTTAGTTCTAGCATCACACACTCTAGACTCAGCCACTTCCCAAAAACCTCACTTATGAGCACATGAGATTTTGGGGGGGCATCGAGATGCAAGCTATAACATCTCTATTCTGGTTTTTCTCTACTTAGTCTATCAATCGCTGAGTAAAGAGTTGAAATCTCTAATTATAAAGTGTTGGTTTATTTACTTTTAATTCTGGAGGTATTTGCTTCATATACTTTGATGTTCTGTTGTTAGATACCATACACATTTGTAATTATTTTATTTTCTTGTTATGTTGACCCTTTGAAAGAAAAAGAAATACTTCTTTTTCTCTAGCATTTACTCTACTCTATTTTGCCTGCTCCTGTTCTTACATTTATTGTTTACCTAATACATTCTTTATATCTTTTAATTTTCAATTTTGGTGTCTTTAAACTTAAAATGTATCTTTATAGACCACATATGCCTGGTTCTTGCTTTTTAAATCTAGGTTAAAATCAATACCTATTAATTAAAGTGTTTATTCCAATTGTGTTAATGTAATTTTCTACATTTTTAGATTTAGTTCTGTCATTTCACTATTTATAGTCTATTTATCTTTTTCTTTATTCTCTTTTGTATAAGTATAATTTGTCAATTGAATTTGTAATTCTGTTTCTTTGCTATTAAAATATATGTTTGTAATTTATGATATTTTAAATTATTCTTGACCTTTTCACTCAGGAAAATATGGGTACTTTGTTATATAGTTCCATATGTGCATTCTTGTATTAGCTTTTCTGTTGTTGAACAAAATACCTGATGCTCAACTTAAAAGAGAGGTTTATTAAGCTCATGGTTTCAAGGAATTCAGTCCATGTTCAGCTGGACGAAAAGCAGAACATCATGGCAGAAGAACATAGTGGAGCGAAAGTTTTTAGTTCATGGAGGAAGGAAAGTAGAGCAGGGAACAGTGGCAGAGATGAAGGTGCCATGGACCATCGACAATACATAGTACACAAGGACACGCTCCCACGACCCACCCAGACACATCCAGATGTGTACTTTACTTATCCCCTATGCATCTCCCAAGCCAATCAAGTTGACAAGCTAAATGATCCCAGCTTTTTTTTGATATTGTGTCATATGTTTCATATATGGAAATCTTTAAGTCCCATAATACAGTTTCATCATTTTTACTTTCAGCTGTCATGTCTTTTTTAAAAATAAGGAAATTGTGTGTATGTGTTCATGAGTAGAAGTCTATATCTATATGCACATATGTATGTGTATGTTTATATACATCCACATATGCACATATATACATATTCATATTCATACACATAACATTTATATATAATTTTTTTCACACATTTCTGATATTCATCATTTCTTCCTCTGGGTCTCAGTAGCCAGCCAGATTCACTTTCTTTTACCAAGAAGCTCTTGGCATTTATTTTAATGCAGGTCCATTAGCAATTAATTTCTTCTATTTTTATTTATCTATAGATGGCTTTATTTCACTCTCATTTTCAAAGAATCATTTCTCTGGAAAGATAATTTTTGATTGACAGTTTTTTCCTTTCATTGCTTTGAATATGCCATTGTAATCTCTATAACCTACATTGTTCCTAATGGGAAGCTCACTAGTATTCATATTTTGGCTTCCCTGTAAGTAATGAGTCCTTTTTATCTTGCTGTTTTAAGATTTTTTCACTATTTTTGACTTCAAGATATTTGAATTTCATAATGCTACTATATTTCCTTTTTTATGGCCATGGATTTCTTCATTTAGTGAGTTAATGTTCTTCACCAATTGTGGGTATATTTGAGTCATTATTTTCTCAAGTTTTTTTTTCTGACCTTTTCTCTCTACTACTGGGATTTTACATTTGTGTTTCAATGCTGGGCAATGAACAAAAGATCTCTGATCTCTGAGGCTCTGTGCATTTTTTCTCAGTCTTTTTGCTTTCTTCTTTTGGGGGGGTGTTGAATAAATTCATTTACCTTCACATTAATTTTTTAATTCCACCATCTCAAATCTGTTTGGGATTTTTATCTAGGATATTTTTCATTTCAGTTAATGTACTATTCATAGCTAAAATTTCCACTCAACTTTTTGTCGTTTCCATCTCATTTAATAGTCTTATTTGTTTAATAATTATTTTAATTCTTTGAATATGATTTTCTTTAAATATTTAGTATTTAACTAAGTCAAACAATTGACTTCACTCAAAGTTTTTTTTCTAGTCAGCACTTGTTTTGTAAGTATTGATCACACTTCCCTGTTTCATTTCACCTTTCATAAATTTTGGCTTAAAATTACATAGGTAATATTTTGAGAGACCTCAACTCTGTTTGGTTCCTTGAGAGCTGTTCTGGTCTTTGTTATTAAATTACCAGAAATCAAACTGAAATCTCCAGCTTGTGAAGGTTCTTGTTATTTTTTTTGCCTGACTCTCCAGGGGGTCTGTACTATACTTGCATCCTTTAGAAGTCAGTCAGTAGTTTTGCAGATGTTATGCTCAGATAATTTAAGATGCCAAGGCCCTGTAAAGGCTATAATACACATTCAGAGGTATAGCAAATTCACAAGATTCCTGCTTTTAGTTTTTGTTTTATTCCCTGGAGTAACCAATAGCATGCATAGTAAGCAGTCAGCCAAGTATATATACTTTATTATACCAGCCCTTCTCCAGCTCTCTCACACCTCTAGTTTCCCTCTAGAATCTCTCATACCTAGATTCCCTCTTATGATTCTAGCTGCTCCTGACCAGAGAACAACTTAGTGTATGTACACTACGAAGTCCTGTAGATCTTTCTAACAAGTCTTTTGGGAACAAGTCTTTTAAGGAATGTTTATAAAGTTTTCTAAATAGTAATTCAACTATATATAAACCACTATCTATATTAGTCAAGGCTCTCAGAGAAACAGATTCAATAGGATGTATGCAGATATAAAGAAAAAGGTTAATATGAGAGATTGGCTCACATGAATACAAGGACTGAGAAGTCTCACAATTTACCATCTAAAACCTAGAGGCCAAACAAAGATAGTATAGTTCTGCTCCAAACTTGAAGATCTGAGAAATGGAAAACCCAATTGTATAAGCCCCAGTCCAAGTTCAAAGGTGTGAAAATCAACAGCGGTAATGTCCAAAGAACAAGATAGATGTCCCAACTCAGGCAGAGAATAAAGTCACCCTCCTTCACTTTTTTGTTCTATTAAGACTCTCAGTGGACTAGGTGATTCCCACCCATTCATATTAGTGAGGGTAATCTTAATCACTCTTCTGATTCAACTTTTACTCTGTTCTGGAAGCACCCTCACTTTTTACTGACTATTTCAGCATCCCTTATCCAAGTAAAGTTGACACATAAAATTAACCATCACAACACTGCCCCTAATAAAGCTGGTACCTATATATATCTCCTTAAACTATACTTTATTTCCAAATTAAGGCAATGACAAAGTCATGATTCTACCTAATGTGATACAACTGTCCTGCATACAACCAAAAACATATTAATGGCTTTTCCAGATGAGAAGGTAAAGTCTATGGATGATATTTATACTTCTCCTATATCTTAAATATTATAACACATATAATAATAATATATAATTATTGATACATTTAGTATAGCTTATATTATACAATAAAGGAATACAGGAGGAAAAAGAAAAACAAAAATATTTTACATAGACATGTATACATATACTCATAACAAACTAAGAAAGTAATATTCACAATAATTAGTCTTTACTTCTGTAACTAGTCATATAATCATAGTTGGCGTCTGTAACTATTTCTTCTACACTTTAAATACTTCAGTTGGTCATGGTTCTTTTCCATGCAGGGTAAATCAAACTTTCATTTGTGAAACTTCTGGGCCATTACTAGTCCTGCCTGGATGGACCTTAGCCACAAGGTATTATTAATACTAAGAGACACCGTAAGGGAATACCTGTATCCCAGACATACTTTACTTTGTCTCTATTGTAGAACAGTAACCCAATTTCTGCTTGGTAGTTAGGATGAATCAGCCCACCCACCACTGTAGCACCCTTCTTTTCCTATTGATTCCTAGAAAAGAGGAGCCTAAAGTGGCTGGGTGTCGGTTTTAAATTCCAGCTCAGGGAAATCACTGTTTCTTGGTGAGAGCATTCTTCTCTCTAGAACTAGCACCTCTAGGTCAGCAGAGCATAAAGTCATGGAAAAATGACCCCAAGAAATTTTCTAAGGGTCATTGGAGGATAGTGGTTGTCACTCCCATTCCTATCCTTTAATCCCCATACCTTGAATTCTGGATATTGGAAAAATTCCAACTATTGGATGCTGATTCAAAAGATAACAATCTTCTAAAGCACCTTGCTCCCAACCCTATAAGATATTGCTATCCATCTGGCATTGTAGCCATTTTCAAAAAGCCATCCCCACTTTCTGCTAATTCAGAATAGTAAGGAATATGGTAAGACCATTAAATTCCAAGAACAGTAGCCCTTTTTCCAAATTTTGAGTGTGAACTGAGTTCTTTGGTCACAAAGAACGTCATCTTGTGAGGGATATTATGACAGTAAGTAAGCATTTTATAAGTGCACAGATGGTAGTTTTTAGAGGAGCTTTACATACAAGGAAGGCAAACCTGTATTCAGAATAAATGCCTATTTCAATAAGGACAAGGCATTGCCCCTTCCATGATGGAAGTGATTCATCATAATCAACTTGCCACCAGGTAGCTAACTTATTACTCTGAGGAACGGTGCAATATTAAGTATTCAGTGTTGGTGTCTGTTATAGATCAGACATTCAGCAATGGCCATAACCTGGTTGGCCTTCATGAGTGGATGTCCCTATTGTGGATCCCATGCATAAACTTCATTCCTGCCCCATGAGCACTTTGTTTATGAATCCATGGGGCAGTGATAAAAGTCACTGGGGAAAGAGGCTGACTCGTATCCGCAAAATGAGGCATCCTATCATTTGATTATTAAAATACTCTTCTGCTGAGTATATTCTTCAGGTGGCATTCACATGGAATACAAATATTTTTATGTTTTCTGCCATTCAGAGAGATCTATCCATGTCCCTCTTCTCCAGATGTTTTTATCCCCAACTTTCTAATCATATTCCTTCCATATCCCTGGTCACCCTGCCAAAGCAATGTGTCTAGCAAGTGATTTGATGTATAATTGCACTGCTGGTCATTTCACCCCAAATAAATCGCACAACTCGGTATTCTACTCAACATTCTTGCCACTAAGAGGACTTCCTTTCATTCCTATCCTTCAGAAATGTCCCAGAGGGGGAGGGTATATTACTGCAGCTGTTCACTTTCAGCTGGTACTTATGTATGGTCTAGAGTCATCTGTAAACCAGGCCTGAATTTTCTTTTCTTTGTCAACTGACCATGGGAAATTCCCCCAAGAGGCCATGTACAGCTGAGGGAGACAAGGCAGTGTAGAAGGAGTAGGAACTATGGACTTCTAGGCCACTTCTTCAGGCAATTTACTGTGCCTTCAAGGCTTGCTCAAGTCTAATCTAATATATGCTATTTCCACTTGATGATAGAGTGTTATGTGCAGACCCAACTTTATGGCTTTGAGGTCATATGATGGCCAGTTCATGATGAGCAGTTCGTGTTACACATAACCTAATGGCCAACAGTGAAGTGTTCAATGTACTGGGTCTTAGCAGCAGGCCAACAGCTGTTTTTCAAAGGGAGAGTAGTTATCTGCAGGTGATGGCAGGATCTTGTTCCAAAATACTGAAGATCTATGTCATGACCTATAAAGGTCTGACAAAGGCAACAAATAGTCTGTCTGCCACTGACACTTCAAACACAAATGAATCATATGCCCCAAGGGGCAGAACAGCTTGCACAGCATCCTGAGCCTGTTGTACAGGCTTCTGTCATTCTGGGAACCACACAAAATTAGCAGCTTTGGGGGTCACTCAGGAAACAGACCAAAGTAAACATACCCCAATGAGGAATATGTTGCCACCAAAATGCAAAGAGACCCATTAAGTGCTGCACCTCCTTTTTGGTTGTAGAGGGAGTTAGATGCAGCAACTTATGCTTTACCTCAAAAGGCCCCACATTGCAACCTGCTCCACACTACTGAACCCTTAGACATTTTGGCAAAGTAGAGGCCCCTGAATTTTAGTCAGACTTATTTCCCCACTCTGACACACAAATTAATTAATTAATTACCAGTAAGTCTAGAGTACTTGAGGCTTCTCGCTTCTTTCGTACTCCATTTGGGCTGATAAAATAAACTAACACAGACTGGTTGACTTCTAACTTACAGAAATTTATTCGTTGCAGTGCTCTATTCTAAGGAGTTTTAGATCAGAGGGCTAGCAGAGTTGATGTCAGTGAGGATCTTCTTCCTGGATCATAGATATATATCTTCTTGTGTCCTGACATGAATCTAGAGAAAAAGGTGCTCTTCAAGGCTTTATAAGGGCATAAATCCATTTATGAGGACTTTTCCTTCTTTAATCACTTCTCAAAGGCCCCACCTCCTAAAACCATCAACTTAGGGGTTAAGACTTTAGTGTGAAAGTTAAGGGAACACAAACTTTGATTTTTCAAAAACATCCATTTAACTAATTTTTTTTTCAGTGCTCACAATTGAATCCAATGCTTTGCATATGATAAGCAAGTGCTCTATTATTAAGACCCTCAGTAAGTAACTGTTGATGTTTGCAGTGTGTCAACCCTCTTCTTTCAACTTCTACTGTATTCCAGAAATAATCCAGAGATCCTGACTCCAGAGTGGTCAACCTTGGTGTGTTCTAAGTGTGCTGTTTTCAATAGTACTTTATGAAATGTAGGATTGGAAATAGCCCTAATTAAGTTCATTGCTTTCCCATAGACATTTATATGGAGATAACTCTAATAATAGCTCCCAGTATCTTATCATTTGTTCCCTAAAATGCTGCAGAATGAAGTAACAATGATTCTGGGACATACAGATTACTAATACTGAATGGAAAGCAGGAAGAATTTCATTTCATTTCTCTTTTTGTCATTAGGTCCAGTCCTTTCACATTGGCCAATGTTTTGATATTGTGGCAGTCTTAGTAACTATCAGTGGGTGATAACAAGAGATGGTGAAATTCTGAGCTGTTGTTGGAATTTTTATTCAGGTTTCTCTTCTTGTTTGCATAAAGTCTCCTGCTACTATCCTTTGTGCCATAGAATTAGTCCTTACTAATTGGTATGATCCTTAATACATATCTACTTTTTTTTTTCCTCATTGAGTTTTTTGGTACATTTTAGGTATACAGTACAGTTACACTTGGAAACAGTCCATTCGCCCATCAGTTGGAGACTGGATAAAGAAGATGTGGGTTTTCTATAAAATGGAGTACTACTCAGACATAAAAAATGAGAAACTAGAGTCATTCATAGGAAAATGGATGTATATTGAGGTCATACTCAAGTGAAATAAATAATTCACACGTGTGAATACTGAATAGTTTCTCTGGTATGAAAAACTATAATTGTAAATAAGATCCTAATGGTATAATTGAGAATGTGAAATTGGAAGAAAAGGGTAAAGGTGTAGGGGAAGTGGGAAGGGTAGGGGAAAGGAAATAAGGGAAAAGAATACATATCTACTTTTAAAACTCTGCATATTGTCAGCATACAATGATTACATGTGAACTACTTTGGGTTATTAATTTGCAATGATTATCTGTGCCTCAATTTGTGGCAAAGAGGTCAACACTTTCAAAAATCTATGATATAATGGCGAAGAAATAACACTAACTTTCCATTAACAAGACCCTGATGCCTACTGCCACTAAATTAAGAGTCAACAATTTCTGTGTGATATGACTTTAAGGAAAAATGCCTAGCATGTTAATTTTTGAAATAATACAGTTAAAAAAGAGATGATTTACACCTCTTAAATTTTAACAAGAAACATAAGCCTCACTGTTAAAAATCTTGATTGGAAGAAATGATTACTGTTAACATTAAAATGTTTTAAAGAGAAGCTTCAATAAAAATAATACAATGGTGAAATGCATTGTGCTAGAATTATGAAAAGAAATTATATTTCAACAGCTGCCAGCACATAGTTCACACTTTAACAAGTGAAACATGGCTTCATCACACTCAAGTTTCACCACTCTCTTATTCTTTAAATCTGTTTTTTCTTCTTGCATAGGCAACCACTAGAACAAAAATACAACATGTTAATTAAACAACTCCAGCACAGTTCATAGTGAAATATTCTTTACTGAACCAAAGATATTAATTCATACCAAACATTAGTTAGAGTTTATTTTTAATTTATCAATTAATGTTTTGATCTCAAACAGATAACTCTTGCAGGTGATATCCTCTTCTAAAACAGACCTGTATACTAACCCTTCATTATTTGTGCTAAAAGCTAATTCTCTGAAATCTTTTCAGTATTTCAAAGTGTTATGTAGATAAAATACTCAGTGCATTAAAAAAATATGTCTGTAAATAACTTGGTAAGGTACTTAACAGAGCTATTTGTAGCTGGAATGTAAATACCATAAAACATCATAGTCACAGAAATAGATAAGGAGTACTGAAGGTTTGTTGCCTGACAATTGGATGGAAACTAGAAGTGTTCTGTTCCATTTCTCAGGGCTGGGCTTGTTTCATCATTCTGTCATCTTCTCAGGCCTCAGATTCTTATAGAAGACATTCTATAACAATCAGCATATGAGAAAAGAGAAAGTGAAGATAACTTCAAGGGCAGTGCCTGAAGGAGGTATTCATCACTCTATCCACATGCCATTGACCATGTGGGTCACTAGGCCACCTAGATTGAGGGAGTGAAAGAAATAGTCTGGCGTATGTTAAGGAAGGACAGAAAAGATACTGAGGATAACCACTAATCTTGGTCATAGGCATTAAGATTTACACTTATGTACATTTATACAGGAATATGAATTCAATGTGTCAGAAACAGACAGATATTTGGTTTTTGTACAAATTATCCCCTTTGTTTTATGAATTTTTCTTTTGTATTAAATGAAGGAAAAAAGAATATTAACAAATACTTGTAGTTAACAGAATATAGTTTTCAAATTGATGTACAGGGTTTTATCTTCCAGGAAATACCATTTAGTCAGATACTAATTGATAGTAGTCATTTAGATAATAGGCACATGTCACTTATTATTGTGTTTATTTTTTAAGAAATTAATTTTGTACACTAATCCTGTTGTAAATAAACTTCTACTATGCTAACTAGGCAAGACAGTGATATATTTAGCCTGCTGTATCCATGGGTTCTGTGTCTGTGGATTCAACCAAACTTGAACAAAAACAATATTTCAAAAGAAATTGCTTCTGTATTGAATATGTACAGACTTTTTTTCCTTGTCATTATTCCCTAGCATGTATGGTATCCCAAATATTTCCATAACATTTACATTCTATTAGATATAAATAATCTAGAGATGATTTAAAGTATACCAGAGGATTGCATAGGTTACATGCGAATACTACTACATCATCTTGTAGGAGAAACATGAGCATTTATGAATCTTGGAATCAATCTCTTGTGGATACCAGGGAGGAACTGTATTCACCATTTCAAGCTTGTATTTACTGGTATTTTATTATCTCTTGAAATATGTTTGAATATACAGTATGACATATTCCTTGTAATCTAGCCAAAAGTTAAGTATGTACTAAAGTTGAATAAGTGAAACTTTTACTATAAAAATCACTTTTTTGGATTTATATTTTTAACTCTATCAGTTTTTTCTCCTGATGCCTCCTTTTCTAATGTTATTTTCTAACATTTCCTCTCCTGTGTACTGTATCAGATCCTCTGTCAGGATAATATAGTTGTTTAAATTGTTTTTGAGAGGTTAATGCAGTTTTCAAGTAAATGTACAGGGTTTTATCTTTTATGATACATTTTAGAACTTCTGATTCCTGAGTGCTAATTTTTTTGACATAGTATTTGTGGATTAAATCATATTCCTTTGAACAAACACTTATGTTATTATGTAGCCACATCTAATGTTACAGAATTTGTTCAACATTAATTGAGCACCTATGAAATACATTGATGAATGATACTCAATTCCTTAAGAAGCTCACATTCAAAGTTCTGAGTGCATTTAAATGCCATTATATGTGTTTTTGTATAAGTATTGATATAGATATGAGAACAACTTCCAAAACAAAGGATTATGGGAATTCACTCTTTGGTAAATTTTAGTAAGCAGTTTGCAGATAAGTAACAATAAGAGCAAGGCATCCAAAAGTAATGAATGGGATTAGTAATGGATGAGATTGTATATTCAAATCTGAGAACTAGTAAGTTATGAGCCTCCTGAATCACTAGACCTCATTTATCTCTCTTTTTGGATAAGTAAGAATGTTCTTCTCCAAAGTCACAAGGCCAAGAACACAAGAGCTTCTTCTTGGGATAGGTCAGTGAATGAATGGGAAAACAAATAAATGAATGTTAGATTCATTTACTCTCTTATTCATTTATTCTTCCAAAGAAATAAAAATAAACCAAAGCTAGGAAAGGAATGTATAACATCATACAAGATGGGACAGGAAACAATTTCAAGATTGGGGCATACTCTAATGTTGAAATCTCAGGGCATATCGAGAGATGAAGATGAAAACAACACTGAGATTACACCTCACCCCCAATGGCTGCTATCAAGAAATCAGGCAGTAACAAATGTTGACGGGACTGTGGGGAGAAAGGAACTCTTCTCCATTGTTGGTGGGAGCGCAGACTGGTGCAACCACTGTGGAAATCAATATGGAGATAGCTCAAAGAGCTGGGACTGGAGGTTCCATTTGACCCAGCCATCCTTCTTCTGGGTACCTTTCCAGAAGAATTAAAAGAACCATATCACAGTAATATGTGTGCACCTATGTTTATAGCGGCACAGTTTGTAATAGCTAAAACTTGGAAACATCCCATTTGTCCATCAGTTGGAGACCGGATAAAGATGTGATTTTTCTATAAAATGGAATACTATTCAGCCATAAAAAATGAGAAATTAGATTCACTCATAGGAAAATGAATACATATTGAGAATATACTCCTAAGTGAAATAAATACGTCACGCATGTGTAAATACCAAATAGCTTCTCTGGTGTGAAAAACTATAATAGTACGTGAAATCCTAATGAGATAATTGACAATGTGAAATAGGAAGAAAAGGACTAAAGGTGTAGGGAAAGTGGGAAGGGCAGGGGAAAGGGAATAAGGGGAAAGAAAAAAACATGAGAAAATGAAAAAATGGAAATAAAGTGTTTGTAAATGGGGTGAAGGGAGTGTAGGGACAGGGGAAAAAATGAGAACCAAGACCTGTCATGTAAAGGTATAAGATCCAAATAATGAATGTAACTGTACTGTATACCTAAAATGTACCAATAAACTCAATGAGGAAAAAAAAAAAAAGGGAAATCTCAGGGCATAGAAAAATATAGACAAGTTCCTTGCTAGAATGCAACATCAATAGGCTCTAGTCCAACACCTAACAGTCTTTACTAATCCACAGGCTTTACTATCTGTATTCCTATCAGTATTGCAATCTTCTGGGCTCTCACAGAATCACCCTATAAGCTCTGCTCACAGAATTATATGGCTTCTCTAGCTTGTACCTTCAAATTTTTCTGAACTTCTACCACACCCTCACTAGGTCCCCTTTGCCCACTGTTTTGCTATTCCTATATTAGGAAATGGCTGCATAAAACCCAGAAAACAGTCTGGGCATATATCTAATACATAATTTAGAGTTTACCATCCTGTAAGTATCTAAAGAGAGACAAACAATCCCAACTGCCTCAGGTCTGAGGGGCTTTTCTGTTTGGGAGCATTTTAGTGCTAAAACTGGAAAGTTCAGAGTAAAATATCTTATTGTCTTCTGTGGGAGAAAAAGTCTGAAAGAAATTTTGATCACTCATGGTATTTATATCAACCAAATTTCTATTTTGTTTTCTAGAAGAGTTAATTTATCATTGGAGTTAAGCTATTGCTTCTTAGAAGTAGGAAAATTGGAACTTGAGTCCTAACACGAGCAAGTAGCTTTCAGTAAACTGGGAGATTCACTTGGTCTCTGAAGCCTAGAGTGAAAACTATATTTGGGCGTCTATTAGATAACAGGATTTAGTTTAATTGAACTTTTCCTTTATAATTTTATTTCTCAGCTTTGCCTCAGCAACTATGTAAAAGTCAATTCTATGTTTTTTCCCACCCCCTACCACTTTATTATTTCTTTTATCTTTCTGAGAAGCTAATCTCAATCTCTCCCCTCGTGTATTTAACTTGTATTCATAAATTTATTCTTTAGTTGACATATCCTTAGCTCAACAGCTGCCCTTTCATGTAGTTTGGAATTGCAAAATCCCAGTTTAGAGAACAACAATTAAATAAATAAACACCCAGTTGAATAATATTGTGTTTTGCTTTAGTACAGTTTTGTTTGAGGAGCCCACATACCAAAGATAAAGCTCTGGCAGTTTTATTTTGCAATCCAGAATAGGTTTTTGGTCAGCTAGAGAAGAGTCCCTAAGAAACTCCTAATTCCTGCTGTCACCACTAGCCTTCTCTCTACTTATGTGTAAGGATTTCTTATTTCTATTTGGGCTATAAAGTATATGTACATGAACATGTATATAAAAAGGGAGTTTTTAATTGTTTATGCTGAACGAGGTTTTATAAGAGAGTTGAGTAATTTAATGTCACATGAGTCATAGCAGCCCAATTAAGATAAAAAGATAATGAAACAATTAAGATCCTAATGGCTTGCTTGCTTATCTAACATGGAGATATCATTCACACAGATAGTTAAGCTGAGCCACTGGTGTGGGCTAGAATACTGCTTGAGGAAAGAGGTCAGAGATTAGAAGGGAGGAGTTATATAACGTTTGCACCAGAAAGATTGAGTGTTAACTAGCACATGAGAGATTTTAGCCTCCTGAGTCTAAAGGAGAATGACATTTGGGGGGGGGTGTTGTTTATTCATTAAATAAATACTTTTTAGCACCTAATAATGCTAGGCATTATTCTAGGCACACACACCATATCTAGTCATGGTGGAAAAGTCAAATTTCCAGGTAGCTCTACGTGCTATAATGGAACCTAACAAAGTAAGGTGAAGTCCAGTCAAGTACAGAATGGAGTGCTTGTCGTTATAGCTTAGATATAAAATGTTTCCCAAAAGTCTCATGTTCAGACATGGAGCCCTGTAAGGATATATTCTTGACCCAGTCTCCTCTGATCTCTCTGCTTCCTGGATGCCATGAGTTAAACACTTTTCCTTCACATGCTTCTCTGCCATGCTATTTTTCCCTTGAAGCCAGGAAACCAGAGTGAATCCTCTGAAACATGGGCCAAAATAAACATCTCCTTCTATGAGTTGTGGATGTCAAGTATTTTGTTCTAGCAAGAGGAAAGTGACTAATATAGGCCTTTAGCTGATATACTTTGGAATCCTCTCCAATCATTTGGTAACCTATTATTCCCATGAATGACATGAGAGTCTGTGTAGTCAGATTTCCATTACTATATTGAAATACTTGAGAAAACCAATTTATAAAGATAAATGGTTTCTTTGGCTCATGGTTATGAAGCTTCTTGTCCGTAACTTGTTGACCTCATTTCTTTGTTCCTGTAGTGAGGCAGCAATCATGTCATAGCAAAACTGCTCACCTCATCATGAGTCAGGGAGCAAAGTGAGAACAATCCTCTTCAACAGCCCCATAAATCTCCTGCATGCTTCCAGTGACCCAAAGTACTCCCACTAAGCCCCATATCTTACAAGTTCCACCATTTCTCCATAGTCCCATGCTGGGTACCAAGCCTTTAATACCACAGGCCTTTCAGGATACAAACTGTAGCACAGTGTGAACCATGTCAATATCTGGGAGAACTTCATATAGGAAGAATGGTCAGGATAAAAACACTTTTTATACCTCATGATGACATGGTAATGGAAGGAAATGATGGTATATACCACAAGCTAAGGCACAGAACTAGGTGGTGACCATAAGAATGACACCTGTGAATTCTTCTACAGGTACCATAAACTATAACAATACAGCAGTGCACAATTCTTATCTAAATGTATGCCACAAATACAAAAAAAGTTAAGAACCACTGAACTGGCTGCATTAAGAGGATGGCTTGAAATCTCAGAAAAAAATGCAGAGAAAATAATTCTCTTAGGATCTTGACAGCTATTTGCTATATCTAGATAGTCAATCAGAAAAGACAAAAAATGAACAGGAATGACTGTGAAGTATTTCTTAAGCTTCTGCATGACACATGATGCATGATAAGCTTAAGCATGAAAGCAATGATGTGTAGGATAAGCTCTTGACATATATGTGTGTGTATATCTATATATATATATACACACACACACACACATGTACATTATTTATGTGTACACACACACATGCACACACATATAAAATGATCTGGTGAGGAAAATAAGACTTGCCTATGAAAGATCAATTTTTAAGAATAAAAATAGGATAATAGGTAAACCAGTAATTTCAGACACAAAATATATAGATGCTTTGTGTACTACAAAAGAGATATATATGACAGGATGGGGCAAACTTACTGAAAATGGGTAGAGCGTCAATAAGCATAGAAGAAGGTATTTCCCTTGGGGAAAAGCATAAAAGCTAAAAGACTCTGATGTACGCATAATGTTAGTCAGATTGTAGAGGCTCTTCCATGTCAGACTAGGCATTTCAATGGCATCCTCTAAAGAGAAGCTAATTTGATGAAAGGTGTAAGATATACAGCATAAATATTCTTGTGATTGAGCCAAGGCTATGAAATGCAATTTGCAGCACCTGAGGCCAGACATTAGAGGAAGTTTCCATAGTAGGTAGCCCATGTGTCAAATAATGTGATGTAACATGCTATATAAGGTGTACAGTGATTCACAGAGATATGAAAAGGCATGGCAATTTCTCATTCTGACCATGATGAGATAACAGGGATTACATAGACCTTTCTGCCTAAACTAAGAAAACATGTGTATTATAGAAAACAATGGTTTTCAGATATATGCTATCAGACAAGATAGAACAGTGATGATAGAGAGGAGAACAGACAATGTCAGCACCAGGATCACTCCAGCTATGCCGGAGAGCATATCTCAGAAGCAATCCAGGAAGGGACACCAGGTACACCAAGTGGTCTCCCTGAGCTGAGATGAAGTTCAGACTCCAAAGAAGTGATAGCTTTCGGGAAACATACAAGAAAGGAGAACATGGGATTTGTTGTGGCACATGCCTATAATTGCACCATTCTGCTGGGCTGAGGCAAGATTGCAAGTCTGAGGCTAGCCTGGGCAACGTAGGGAGATCACGTTGAAAATAAACACTGGAATGAGAGATATAACTCAGTGCAAAGACCCTGAGTTCACTCCCCAGTGCCACAAAAATTTTTATTAAAATTGTAAGAAACAAAAGGAGAAAGCTGCAGAGAGAATGTGTTCTAGAGATCTTCAGAGAGTTCCCTGGAATCTTCAGCTGAATGCTAATCAACAAGTATGTATGCAGAAACCACGACATCCTGGAGAAAGAATCATCAAAAAAAAAATACAGGAATAATCTTTATAGGTCACCAGGAGTAGAAGTAGTTTTCTGTCCTTAAAGGCCAGGTTAAAAAACAGTCACAATTCATAGGAGAGTTAGGAAAAAACCCACAAGAGGCTCCTCCAGGAGTGGAAGCTGCTCCAATAGATCCTGGCTAGCAAAGTTTTTAAGCAAGCCTTGGAATGGAATTGTTTCTAAGTAACTGAGTAGTTTCTGAGAACAAACCTAAAATATTTATAAGAATATAAAATTTTTCCCCAGGCATGCAATACAGCAGGAAAATAAGACTAGTAAAGAGAAGAAAAATCAATCAATAGAAACAGACTCATAAATACTACCAATAATAAAAATAAATAGAAAAGAACATTAATTCAGTCAATTAGCAGTATTCCCCAAGTAAAGAAGATAGATAATAGATTGAGAAGATAAGTGGATTCATAGAAAGTATGAAAGTCACCCAGGCATGCAATACAGCAGGAAAATAAGACTAGTAAAGAGAAGAAAAATCAATCAATAGAAACAGACTCATAAATACTACCAATAATAAAAATAAATAGAAAAGAACATTAATTCAGTCAATTAGCAGTATTCCCCAAGTAAAGAAGATAGATAATAGATTGAGAAGATAAGTGGATTCATAGAAAGTATGAAAGTCACTACCTGAAATATGAGTTGGAAACTACAATGCCAAAAATGAAAAACGCACTGGATGAAATGAATAGCAGATTTAAAAGTCTAGTAACCTGAAGCTATGGTCTAGAAACTTGTAAGTTAAACACACAGAAGGTACTGAATAAAAAAAATGACCAAATCATTAGTTAACTATGGGGTAAATGTCAAGTAAACTGGTATACATGTAAATGTTGTCCCCAAAGACAAAGAAAAGGGGAGAGTAGAGAAAATATTTGAAGAAAAAATGACCTCAAACTTTGTAAATTGGGTCAAATATTAAATCTACACATCCAAGAAGTTCAATGAATCTGAAACACAAGAAATATGAAAAAAAAAAATTACATGAAAGTAGAGGAACAAACCAGGGATGAAGAGAAATTTTTAAAAGAAACCAGAGAAAATACACACATGTGTAGAGGAACAATACAAGAAGAAAGCAACTTTTTTCTTCCAAAATTGATCTATAGATTCTATGTAATCCCAGTCAAAATGCCAGCAAGTATTTTTTTTTAGAAATTGGCATGTTGATTCCGTAATTCATATAGAAATTAAAGGACCTAGCAAAGCCAAACTTTAAAGAAAACAAGTTAAAGGATTTATAAACATATTAAAGACCATGCAGTATAGGCATAAAATGTAAATAAATGATGATGGTACTGTATACTCAGTGAAAAAATAGAACCACGATTGTATGAACAAAATAATTCTTCACAAAGGATTATTTACAAAAGAGAAAATATAATGAAGTAAATAAATAAAGGATAATCTTTCAAAAAATGAGGATATACATGTATAAAAAATTCAAACAATAGTATTTACAATAATTAAAATGAATTTAAGGGCTAAATGTAAAATTTAAAACTGTAGAACTAGAAAAAATCAAAATCTTTGTAACTTTGGGCTAAGTAAAGTTTTTTAAAGATATATCAAAAGTATAAACTATAAAGGCATAAAAAGATAATTGACATTAAAATTAAAAACTGCTTTTGGAAAGATACTATGAAGAAAATAAAAACACAAGCAACAAGCTGAGAAAATAAATTTACTAACTATATATTTGATAAGGGACTTGTATCCACAATTTTTAAAAAAATCAAAACTCCTCTTGAAATTCACAACCCCCCCAAAAAAAACCAAAGACAGAAATTTTTGTCAGATTAGCACATGAAAAGGCGTTATTCAACATAATTATTCATCAGAGAAATGCAAATGAGAGTAAGAGGGATTACCAGCTAAGACTTGGTAACAGCGCATTTGCCCATCAGTTGGAAACTGGATAAAGAAGGTGTGGTTTTTCTATAAAATGGAATACTACTCAGCCCTAAAGAATGAGAAATTAGATTTATTCATAGGAAAATGTATACATATTGAGGATATAAATAAGACACGTATAAATACCGAATAGTTTCTCTGGTGTGAAAAACTATAATAGTACATAAGATCCTAATGAGATTACTGACAATGTGAAATAGGAAGAAAAGAACTAAAGGTGTAGGGAAAGTGGGAAGGGTAGGGCAAAGGTAATAAGGGAAGAGAAAAAAAATGAGAAGATGAAAAAATGGAAATAAAGTGTTTGTAAATGGGGAGGGGAGGAGGGGGTTAAGGGAGGGCAGGGACAAGGGGAAAAAATTAGAACCAAGACCTGTTATGTAAAGGTACAAGATCCCAGTAGTGAATGTAACTGTATTGTATACCTTAAAATGTACCAATAAATTCAATTTTAAAAATTTAAGAAAAAAAAAAGAGGGATTACCAGGTTTGGACCTTTGTACCTAAGAGATTAATGGTATATTTGAATGATAAAAATCAGAAAATAAGTGAAGGTAAAGACTGAATTGTAGTGCGTTCTTTTTGAGATAATAGATTGATGAATATTTAAGGAAAGAATCTGGAAACCATCTGGATAAGTCTTTGTTGAAAATATTAGAGCCACACACAAAAAAAGTATCTGTAGCTAAATGAATTACCATTCTACCATCCTTGATAGTAGATATTTCTGGATTTTTTTTTTTTTTTTTTTTTTTTTTTTTTTTTTTTTTTTTTTTTTTTTTTTTTTTTTTTTTTTTGGTTCCAGGGATAGAACTTGGAACCTTGCTGCACTTGGGAGGCAGGCGACAGAACCACTGAGCTAAATCCCTGGCCTGATAATAGATGTTTCTGTATGCTCATGTGTAGTTTTGTAAAAAGTTTCTAAGATTGTTCTTTTTGTCAAATTATTACATTTGTTTGAATAAGAAACAAATGGCATTCTTAGTTCCTCTGTTCAGGTTGATGTAAAAATAGGAATTCTAAATATAATACATTTGAGACCTAATCTTTTAGAGAATATGCAGCCAGCACTCAAGTCACATTTTTATGTGTGTCTAGTCCTTCATGGCTACCATAAAACATGATGCATAATCCCTACCACACCATTTAAGTCTGTTATTATCACCATCAACAACTGTATCCAGGAAACAACATACTACACCAGTTACAGAGGAAATGAGACAATTATTTCTAGAGCATTGGATGAGAGCCGGATATCAGATTAAACTATGGAAATGCTGTCTAAATAGCAGGCAGTCATTACCACCAGGAAAAAAAAAAAATAGAAGAACTCAATCACATGCTGATTGATTTGGTGAGGTGTTTTGGCCAAGGGGCTCTCATTGCTTGAAGCTTTCTATTCACTGAAAGCATGAGCACTAAGGATATGCCTGGGCGCTTTACAGCTTAACCACTTTTTGTATAAAAGAAATTTCTTCTCTGACATCCAAATATCCAACTGATTAGCATAAACATATTGTTGACCCTTTAGTAGTAAAAAAGCATAGCAGTGTTTGAGTCAATGGCATGAAATTAAAAACTTTTACTGTATTTTCATTAAAAGACTTTCAGATCAGAGGTATTGAAATCCACTCAAAACAGATGCCTAGTAGCATTTTACCATGACAGTTTTCTCTTCTAAATATCTAGTAAGCTTTTTAACACATATGTCTGATCTGGGAAAGAAGTTCTTTTTACAAAAGTCAGAGAAATGATGAACACTGTTTAATCAATGAGCTCTCATAAATAAGAAACATATAAAATGCTCTTGGTTCTCAGAATGTTTGGGTCTATTTCATAATGTGAACTTTTTAATTGATATAACACACACAGAACAAGTACACAAACTACATGTGTTTGGTATATGACTTTCAGAAAATGAATACATGCATGTAATTGGTACCCAAACCAAAACACAAAATAGTATCAGCATCTAGAACTTTTTTGAGTCTTCTCCCAGTCACTGCCCCTCCTTCTACTGGTAACCACCTCCTGATTTTTAACATCATGACTTAGTTTTACCTACTTCTGAATGTTATATCAATAGAATCATAGTTATTAAGTCTAGGTTCTTCTCAATATGGTCATGTTTATGTATGAGTTCTGATTTACTTCATTTTCATTTCAGAGTATATCCATTCTACTTTTAACAGACTGAGGTGTATGCAGCTCAAAGCTATGACACATCATTGCTATAAACATTCCTGTATATGTCCTATGGTGAACACATAGATATATCTCTGTTGGGTATATGGTTGAAATTGTTGGGGCATTAGCCATAGATGATACTGCCATAAACAGTTTTCCACAATGTTGTGCCATATCTGGTTTCTCTTCCGATGGTATACATTTTTTGTCTTTTACAAAATGGTTGTGCCAATTTATACTTAGATTAGCAAGCATTCTAATCATATAACAATTTAGCTAATTCTTGGTAGTATTTGCCTTTCTCTGAGGAAACCCTGTGAAGTACAGTAGAATTACATTGAGGTTTCGCTTGCATGTCTCTGATGACTAACAATGTACCATTTTGCATGTCTGTTAGTCACTTGGATATCTTCATGAATGAAGTGCCTATTCAAGTTCTTTATTCATATTTCTATTAGATTATTGATATATAGGCATCATTTCTATATTTTGGATATGATAGCTTATGGGATGTTATATAATTGTGATTAAAATTTGTAACAAATTATAAATATATTCTGCATTCTTTATATATTATAAATATATTGTACATTCTTTAAATGAAAACAATTTCTTCATCTTAATATAGTTTGTTTCATAATTTTGAATGGCTAGTACTTTCTCTGTTCTTTAAAGAAACCCTTGTCTACCTTGAGGACTTAAACATATTCTAATTTGTTTCTAACAGTTTTATTGATTTACTTTGCCACTTAGAGCCATGATACATTTAGGATTGTTCTTTGTAGAGTCAAGATTCACTTTTTTTCTATGTGGCTATCCATTTCTGGTCTAGATTTTACCATTCTGAGCATTTATTTTTCTGTACTATAACAAGGACAATAATTCCTAAAGCGTCACAGGTATAAATTTGTATCTATATCTGTATCTATCAATATTGATGGCTATTTGTGATCATTAATCGTGATATGTCGACTTCATTGGACCGAGAAATACCTATTAGACTAGGAAAGCATGCTTCTGGGTGGGTCTGGGTGGGTCATAGAAGCATGGCCTTGGGTACTGTGTATGGTTCCTCACATGTCCCTATCGGGATCTGTTCCCAGGCTCTGCTCCCTAGCTCCCATGAACTAAGTCTCTTTGCTCTGCCATGCCTTCTGCCATGATGTTCTTGCCTTGGAGCCACCTGACTGAATTCCCTGAGTCAGGACCTAAATTAAACCTTGCTCCTTTAAATTGGGGTTATCAGGTACTGTATCACAACAATTATATATATATATATGGTACCACCCCGTTGAGGAGTTGGAGAATGGGCCCCAAACAGTTTGTAGCAAAAATTCCTTGGCACCTGCTTTTCTAAATACACTGGACCAAAATAGATGGAAACAGTCAAATTCCAATTCTGCATCCAAGGACATCTTCATTAGCAGCAAGATAAAATGTTGCTGTGAAAATGAATAAGCAGATAGAACTCAACAGAAATGACTGAAGGAAGAGTAGCATCCTGTGAGCAGCCTTTGATAACTTATAGATAGGAAAGCCTTCATGTCCTCCCAAGTGTTCTGAATTGAGAACCCATAACAAGGCAAGAGTTATATTGGCAGATTTCAGGTGCACCATGTAAAAACTATGATGGTTGAAAGAGAGGTCAGCATTACCAAACATCAATGTGAATAATGTCCCTGTGCAGTACTGCTTAGTACATTTCAGGGTAATGATCCTTGTAGCATAGAAACCACAGACACACACACACACACACACACACACACACACACACAATTTTTCCAATTTGTGGGATGAATTATTGCTAGAATTATAATGCCAAAATTTGCTAATATTATGTCCTTATTAATAGTTATAAGTTATAGGGCAACCGAACTATTCCTATTCCTCAATAAATTCTCCTACTCTTAACCTCTACTGAACCTCTTAGAATCATTTTTTTACTTTAGGGAACAGGAACTTGTTGTGTCTGACATCTAGCAGGCTGAGAGTTATACTCCCCCATATCATCCTCACCAGAGGGGAGAAAAGGAATGCAGAGGTTCATGAAAGATGACCCAGCAATTGTGCCTTTTCAGATTTACCCACAAGGTGCCAGGCATGGTGGCACATGCCTGTGATCCCAGTGCTTTGGAGGCAGAGGCAGCCTGGTCTACACAGTGAATTCAAGGACAACATGGACTACATAGCAAGACCCTGCCTCAAAAAACAACAACAAAACATAGAAGTAAAGATTTTAGCATTAATTATATACAGCAATATATACATTATGTACAGCATTATATACATTATACAGCAATATACTTTTATAAAAGAATAGTTTATAGTATACAATAACTTTAAGTAAAAAAATCTCTTCCTTTTACTATGTTTAGTGCTAGCATTCAGTGCTCTGAAGGAATGTCCATCAGACATGTAAAAGCATGTCTGGGGGGAAAATGAACTTGTTACAATTGGTGCTAGTTTTTCTATGCAGTTAATCTATAAAAGAGTTATAATGCAGCTGAGTGTCCCAAGTTGAAAGCGAAATGAGAATGTGATAACTCTCTTCCAAAAACAGAGTGGTCTAACACAAGCTACTCCTTTTGAAGTTACTGTAGAGTTAACTATCATCAACTTAAAACAAAATATCTGACATGTTCAAACCATCACAGTGAATAATCAAGACTAAAGGGCTTAAAAGAAGCAGTAGACTTGCCTGAGCTTGATCTTTTACTGAGATCTGATTTCTTTTAAACCTTATTTAAATAAGGTTAAGCCTTACAAATGCAGGCTCCGTTGGGTGCCACTTGGTAGGAAGTAGAAGCAGGACCGCCTCTTTATATTTCTGAGCAAGCCAAAGAACCATATCTGTGCAGATTAAATAATAATGAATGTTCTCACAGTCCTCCTTCCAAAACTCCCACAACCCTGTTAAAAAGCAAAACAGTCATCTGATGGTACAACTGACACAGGACCAGAGTGTATCACATCCTACCTGAAAGCACTGTAATGTAGCAATGTGGCTCTCAGCAGAAAAAGAAGGTTTTGCTGATCTTAAAGTGAAGATATTGAGCTTTGCAATATCTTCCAAAGGAGAAAATGTGCTTTTGAGCACTGATGCCCTGCAGTATCGGGCTTATAAGTAGATAATGTATGGGTGGTGTTTGAAAACTTATACAAAGCCCTTCGCGCCCCACAAATGGCTCTGAAATCAAAACAGAAAGGATTTTCACTTGAAAAAGGCATTTCGCTGTGTTGAAAGATTGTGCTACTTTAAAAAACAAATGCCCATGAGAAGGGTCCCATGGAAACACTGAGTGCATTAAGAAATCAGATCCTTCCTATTGGGAATTAGTGGGTCCATCACAGTTGACTGAGATAGGATAGAGGAGGGGTAAAGGACAAGTACTAGAGTGCTAAGAATTCAGATTAGAATAACTAGGGAATAAGAGGATGAATAGAAAGAAGGATAAAACCACCTAGGACAGATGGAGATCACCAACATAGGTCCCAGAGTGGTAGGCAGGCCACCTCTCCTTGGTGGATAAAGGGGTAATCTCCGAGCAGGATGCAGAGGGTAATGGTCAGTCTGTGTCTAGTGGGCAAAGATGCCCAGAACCAGCCCTACTATGCTTGTATTTGTGTTTTGGAGCCTTAAATTTTTATAAACAAAAAGAATCAGCAATACAGTCTCTACCCCTGTTCAGAAGGCTTTATAAAGTCAGATTCCTCCTGTGATATGATACTGTGTAAGAGTAGTTTTTCACTTTAAGTCTTTTGACAAATAATCCACTTGCCTTAATTACAGCTCAGAGATTTGAGCATTAAACTGATCTTGGATTTTTTTTTTTTTTTTTTTTTTTTTTTCCCGGGGTCAATCTCATGTTTTTTTTTTTTTTTTTTTTTTTGTACCAGGGATCAATCTCAAGACCTTGCACTTGCAAGGCAGGTGGCAGAACCACTGAGCTAAACCCTGGACCTGGAATTTTAGTATAAAACTGCAATGAAGTCAGGCATCTTCTCTTTGTTGTTCCTGGAAAATGCTAAATTAGCCTTTGCAGTACCACCTGCCTCCTAAATCTCAGCAATAAATCAGACAACAGTTCAAATTCTACCACTGGCTAGCTATGATAGTGGATTTAACTTCCCTAAGTGTCAGATTTCACAGCTGTACAAAGAATATAGTTCCAACATCATAGGATTATTCTAAAGACCAATAAAAAGGTCCATATAAAGTAGCACAGGAAATGCATAGAATAAATATTCAATAAATGGTGATCTATCATTATTATCCTCCCCTTAATTTGTATTTGTCTCATAAAGCAACCCTTGCTACAATGTTTTTATATAAAATTTTTGAGGGAATTTTGTGTTTTCCACCTCTGTTCCAGTGTCTTTGTCTAACACCATGCTCCCAGAGCTTTGAAAAGTGCCTGCTACTTGGCAAATAATAAATATTTGTCAAATGAAATTTCTTGAATTAAGTCTATTCCATTTCAGGCAAGTGTAAAACTATCATTTTCTGATAATAATAGAACAATTGAAAGAGATTGCAAAGTAAAAATAATATGACTTTGAAGATTCAAGTCCAAATTTAAAATCATTTATATCCTAGTATCAGAAAATGTGAATATCCTGTCATTTCCCTTTAGGATCTAAGTTTAATGATGCCAAAGAGAGTAGAAGAGGTAGATACAAGAAAAAAAAAAACCCAAAGAACTTAGACCTAGCATAAAATCCTTGTTTCTTTTATTAAGCAGAAGTTTGGGCCTTCTTTTTCCTTTACCACAGTCCATCATATCATATCTCTTACTGGACAGGCTTTGATTAGCTACCCAAAGTATGTACAGTTTCAGAAGTCATATAGCTGCATTGTTCCTTACTGGAAAATTTGCTAGAACTCCCAACAATACTATGATCCACAAATTTTTGAATCTTACTTAGTTCCTTTTTACATGTAGAATTGATAACAGAGGAGATAGAAATACTGATTACCTGATTTGATCACTATGCCTCTATGCATGGAATGAACTATCACAATGTACCCCATCTGTATGTAAAAATATGTGTCAATTTTAAAGGATTTAAAAGACTAATTGTATGGCTGGCTTTGTAAGGCAAAGCAGTGTTAAAGGGATCATTACTCTGTTACATCCTGATTTGAACATAGCACATCTGGACTATACTCTTCAGTTTACACATTGTCCTATTTGTTTGATAAGTGTTTATTGAGTATGATTTGCTTAACAAATACTTATTGAGTAGGGCTGGGGATTTAGCTCAGTGGTTCTGCTGCCTGCCTTGCAAGCTCAAGGTTTCGAGTTTGATCCCCGGTACCAACAAAATTTATACATATATATTTATTGGATTAATATTTTTAAACAATGTTCTTCTGCAGTGTCAATAACATTTTAGAAATTAAGAAAATGAGGTAGTTAGGGCTTATTTGTTCAAAGAAGACCGATTTGGCATTTTATCCATTTTAAAAGCAAAACATCACTTTGAAGGACTGGGAATAAAGCGTCTTGGTTCTGTTCTGAGCAGGACTTTGACTGGTTTACTGCCTGGGCTTGTGGCATTTCAAATAGGATGTCTTCCAAATGAAATATAAACTTCTGTGGCTTTTCCCCTTACATGTTCTCATTGGGCCTCAGCTCTGACAAATTCCTCCCAAACATTCGGAAAGCCCTCTAGGGTGCTAGTCAAGCATGCATGAATTTGACTTGATACAGGATGTAGAGAAAAAGAACTTGATGATGGATGGGATGAGTGAAGAGGTTAAAGGAAAGGATGACACGTAAGTTACTAGATTGAGAATGGTGATAGGCAGTGTGGTACCATTAGTGAGATGAGGTGGGGGGGAGGGAGGAAGGAAAAAAAGGAGGAAGGAACTATGTGGGGTTATACAGAAAAATAAAATGGTGGAGGCACAGGGAATAAACATGGAGTGAGCTAGAAATATGAGTTCAGAGAAATATGGTAAAATCTCCTGGTTACACAAAATTTGAATTCCTTTGGTTATGTTTTAAAGGGTAATGTACTTTTAAATGTTGGTATTTAAAATACACCTAAATACTGTATCCATTACTATTAAACTTATGACAAAACTATTAAAAATCAACTTTAAAATGGACAAGGCTGTAATTCTTCAAAATTCTTTCAGGAGGTAGATAAATAAAAATATTTAAAGACTGCCACAGAGAAAAACTGAGATAAAATTCCAGCCTGAAGAATGTAGTTGTCATGTTGAATGATTTTCTTGGCAAGAGTAAAGTAAAAACTTTTTCAAACATACCTGACTATCCAGCAAACTGCACACTGTTATCCCAGGACACGATGTCCTTTAGTCAGTTGGGAGATCTGGTGCCACAAATACATAAAATACAAGGCCAGAGTGAAGATGCTGTCTAAATGGCATTCTGTTTTATTCAATGTGCCTTATACTTTTGTATCTCACCCTGATACTTAACCTTTTCTGTTATCATCACCAGTGAACCCTACTGACCACAGCCTGACAGTAAAGAACCAGAATATAATCCCACTACTACCATTAGACAGATGTGTGCAGCAGTGTGATCTGCTGAGCAGGGGTTCCCTGAACTGCCACTCCTGCTGGTGACCTGCAATGAAGGAGAGGGGACAGAAGATCAAAATTTGTCAAGCCTAGTCAGTACGTGCTGCAGACAGCTGAAAAATGAATGTGCAGGCCGATTTGAATTTGACAAATATTTAATGAATATCTACTTTAATCTGGACAGTATTGTTGGATATCAACAATAATGAAATGATTGTTTTCAAGGCATGGTAAAGCATTTTCAAGCACCTATGGGCTTTCTGGCAACTTGCCATCACCAGCCAGGATAAGAACGCACATCAGCATGTATAAGGTATTATTTTTCATCACCACATAAAACTGAAGATGCTTCCAAAGCCATCATCCTGAATTGTACAAAAGGAAGATGAGAGAATAGTTGTGAGCTTACATGTTTGTATATACATATGAATTATTAGCAATAAGTATTTCCTTCCTCATTACACTCAGAATCATGAGAATGATGCAGATAAAGTCTGTACACTAAAACTGGTATTTGGTGTTTCATTTCCACTATTCCCTAAGGTTCCTTTGCATCAATTAAACATGTAAAGGTTAATACTAATACTCCTAAATAGGGAGGGGATGGGCAAAAGGAAAATAAAATAAGTAAAATTTGAAAAATAAAAACAAGATGAGGAAAGAAAAGACAAGGGATCTATTAAAGAATAAAAGAAAATATAATTAGATAAAAATACCAGAAACAAAAAGAGAAAAAGAAGAGGAGAAAGAGGGAAATCTCCCTCCAAAATAAAGAAAAAGATACATGAGTCTTTTAAAAGTCCTCCATGTTTGTGAATGAATAGTTTCTTTCCAGAGTCACAGTGTTGGAATCCACTCTATGTCTAGCCTGGGCCCTGATATGGGAAAAGGATAGAGAGTCACTGCTAAGACTGATTTTGTTTCCAAACTCACATTTTTGTGTATGAATGCTGAGTCTTGCCCTGCCTTTCCTCCTAGTCAGTGATGTCAACCATAAGACTATATTTACTTTAGACACTCACAGTCCCATGTCACACCTTTCTCCACTTAACTTTATGGCATTTGGGTTTGTCAGGTGATTCCCCTTGTCCAGAGGCCCCTATGTCTATACACCCCAGGCCATGACAACTATCCAAGTTGAGACATATCCCTGCTCACAGAAAACAGACCACTGAGCTCTGTGTTGGATGTAGGGAGTGGGGTGTGGGGCTCCAACAATTCACAGGACTTAATGACAACACTTTCAAACCCAGCTGCTTCACTAAAGCTACAGACGCTCAGCCTAGCTTCTTAACTCAGAGGTTGGCTCAACCATGTCCTTTGCAGTTTGAGCTTAAACTTCTCAAGGGCTCTATGTTTAGCTTGGGCTCTCTTTGCAACAGTCCCTTGTACCCATCTCCCACCCACTCTTCATGGTAAGGTGACCCCAGAAACCCTAAAGTGTAGTTGTTCTGTAGCTCAATCTTAAATAAGTAACCCCTTCCCAAAACAATTTATTTTTAAACACTTAAATATGGCAGGTGCTGCGCTGTATTTCTTCTCCAATTCTAGCCAACATTGTAGAAGGAGTCACTTTCAGAGTCAAGCCCTGCGTTGTATTTGCATTTCACAGTGACTAGGTTTTTCTTGGGGGTAACACTACTACCCAGTCCATTGTTTCTCCTTAGAGCTGCTGACCCTCTCCAGGCTGACCTTATGTTACCAGAGTAAGATCTCCCTCCTCAGGAGCCAGGGTTAGCTTTCCAGGCTGCTTTGACTCTTTCTCTTTATTGTCCTCAGTTTTTCTAGCTTCTTGGTAGTTTCTAGTTTTCCTGTCAGCCCCTTCCCAATTCCTGGAGATATACTTTTTTTTTTTTTTTTTTTTTTTTTTTTTTTTTTATCTTCACCAAGTTGTTGTTATCCAGATGTCTCAATATCAGGTCCCAGAGAGGCTCTATCTTGCTGCTGGTCTTTACTCCACCACTCAGAACAGTGACATCGAAGCCTTTTTTTGAGTTTAAATATATTTTTATGGCTCCAACTGTATGAACTCTTGAAGTGGACATAGAGAATATAGGTTTTTTACCTCATTAGAAACCATTGAAATTACTTGGACAAAATATATTTTGCCAGTTTTTTGCAACACAAACAATTTCCTGGCTACAAACTAAATTGTTTTAAACTTTGTAATTGTAGGAGGCAAAGAATATTGAGCAAAGTCTTTTTAACAAAGTTAAAAATGTCACCTTGTGCATACACACACACACACACACACACACACATGCAGTGTTATCTTAAAAAGAGGATGCTTTGTAAAAAGTTGTGAATGTAGCTATTTTAAAAACACGTATGGGTGATAGTACTAGCCTAACTCAAATATGGGGAAAGGTATCAGTTAGGGTTCACTAGAAGAACCGAATATCTTATCTATCTATGAAAAAAGCATTTACAAAGTAGGCTTATAGTGGCCGCCTGCAGAGTCAAGGGTGTGGGAAGAATGAAAAAGGGCCATCTGTGTGCTGTAGTGCTGGAGGGTCCAGTCACAAGCCCAAAGCCTGGAGCTCACTGCAGATTCCAGTGCAAGTCCGTATCTGGAAGCTAAAGTGTTTGCCCTGGAAGGCTGAAGTACCTGAAGACGACCAAAGGCAGTGGTGAAGGCTGCATCTTCATGGAAAGCAAAAAGGCAGGCTTCCTTCTCTCCCTTTTTATTTCATCCAGGCTACAAGGCCATTGATAGGTGCCACCCATAACCAGGATGCATCTTCCCTTTCTAGTCTGCCAGTTTACGAGTTAATCATCCAGACACATCTAGAACTGTACTCCACCAATTCATAGACATTTCTTAAACCGTCCAAGATGACACCACAATTAACTATCACTGAGCACCTCCTGCATGTGCAGAACAGCGCCATGTCCCTACTACCAAAAGACTTCCTTGTGATTTATAATCACAGATACTGCTGACCTGGCACACTGGTGTTTGAGTCTGCATTTCTCCAGACAAGGCAAAGGCTAAAGTTACCCTCCACTCTGCATCCTGTGTGTAAGTTCCCATAGAGGAACAGAGTCTTACATTATTTATAGAGATAGCATTGAGGAGGGAGAGGGAGCCATCCAGTGTCTGAGTACAGGGGCAGAAGACTTAAGAGATCAATCTTGCTTGGTTCTTTAAAGGCAAATAGAAGTTTGTCGTACACAGAAGATACACAAAACCTTAAATGGCTCAGTAGTTATGAAACATAAATCATAAGCCTGAGTACAGCAAGAGATGAGCCCATGGGGTAGAGAAAAAGCACAAATCTTGAGAGCACATGTACATTTTGTTAATTACCTTTGGAAGGTTTAACGCTTGCCAGGACTTGCAGTAAGCCTTACCTTTAATTTATCTAATCTCTGTTGCAACTCATTTGGATAAAGCACTATTATTCCTGTTTTACAAATGAGGAAGCTGAAGTCTAGACAGGTTAAGTAACTTCTGTGGAATCACACAGCATACTGTGGAAGAACCAGAGCTACGACTCCGATCTTTGGGATCTAAAAGTTCATGCTCAGACTTTATTTCCTAGATACCTAAGAATCATTGCAAAGTCCCATTGGAAGTTCTAGAACAAGAGGAGTGGCACAATTAAAATGGAACCATGGAAAGAATAATATTTGGTGGGGGGGGGAATGAAAGAAGAAGACCGGAAAGAAAAATTACAATGAATTTGGACGTTATTCTTTAGGCAGTGAGAAAACATATAGTACACATGACCATCTTGAAGAGAAGTTCCATGTATCCTTTTTAAACCATTTTCAGAACAGTTGTACACAAATTACATTTTCTATCTGTTGTTTTCTGTTCTTAGAATTTGAGATATTGACACTGACTGCTCCCGGAAAGATCTATTCGTATGTCAGTTTTTCATTTTGTTGGAGTTACATTCCTCAATTTCAGCAGGTCAATAAATTGAGGTCAGTAAATAGGAAATTTCAACTTCGTGAAGAGCATCAGCCATGTAAGAGCCTGAATATTATTGTTGCACATAGATGTAACTATTAAAAAACCCAGGAGACAAAAGCAATGGAATAAAATCTTATTTAACTTTTAACATGAGCAGTTTCAGGTGTTCTGTTTGTTCCTGAGAAGAAATAGAAATCTATAGAAACAAATTCACAGAATTAGCATTGACAATCTACTTGACCTTTAAATGTGAAGACTTTGTTGATTTTTTTCAATAAGCAATTTTAACTCAAATAATAAGATCTGTTACTCAGAGTTCACTACATTATTGAGGCCATCTTCCTGCTTCCATACTTTACTCTCCTAGGAAGTATGTAGATAATTTTATCTCTTTTGGTTTGGTGCACAACTAAAATGTCTTAAGATATCTTCCCTATACTACATTTAACGAGGCTTGTAATTGAGATACATTTACCAAGAGTAACCATCGTCATATTTCCTGATATTAAGTGTTACAGGCTGATACCTAGGTGAAAAAAAAACAGAAAACAAACAAACAAAAAACTGGTGCCATGCTGTTTTCCACCACCTAAAATTCGTGCTACCTAAAGTTTGCCCTCCCTTTATGTTTTGGAAACCAAAGCCCCAGAATCCATGCCCAAACAGCCTCCAGCTCACCTTTCGGTCCCACTTGAGCCTTGTAGCCCTATATTCAAGTGATGAAAAGGGGCAGGTGTTGGGGGTACCGTGTTCAGAGTTACATATGCAGACTGGGTATTCATAAGCCAAGGTAAGGAAAGGCAGCAGATGGACAGCCAGCTAGGACCACTACAATTGGGCCTCATATATGAATTCTAAGTTTGACAATGTACTCGCCAGCTATTAGGAAAATATATGAGATCAGAGGCTATATCATTTTGGCATCTTATTACCTTGGTTTGTAATTGTGATGTGAGAGTCTATAATGACACTTTTGATCCAGGACCTACAAATGTTAGGGGTAGCTTCAGAGCTGATACCTGACCCCAAACCATTGAATCATATTTTCTCAACTTGGAATGTAGGATTTAAGCATGGCAGTCTTTATTTCTGCTGGCCACTTCAACTGAGAGCACCTACACTTAGGAGTTGAGTCCCCTTAGTCATAGGACCACCGCAGCAAATGCCTATGAAGTTCTGGGATGAGAACTGTAGAAGTACCCTGGTTCCTGTTTTGCCTAAGACTTGGTTGTTCAACTTTTCCTTAAATTCTTTAAAATACTCCGGGTTTCTTCTTATCCAGCCCTTTCCTGCTATGTAATTTTGTTTTTAAGAAAGGACATTACTTTTTTAAGGATTTATTACTTATATCTTATGTTTCCACCTAGATAGCAAGGTTAATAAATTTTTGCTTAGTAGCCTAAAATATTTTAACTTTCACTGTTGTTCATAAAAATTATTCCTACTTCCTGAAGCAGTTCAGAGTCTGATCAGATGGCTGTTATAACTGGCTAATTTTAGGTTAAAAGTGTTCTACCAAGCCTTAACCAAATCTATAGCACCTATATTTTGTACATGAAAAAAAAAGTAAGCTCTTTGGCGGTTTTCAGTTGTCACTTCATTTCTGTTTTATATATGATCAACACATATGGTGAATGTTTAAAATTTATTATAGTAAGGGGCACATTGAGATTAATCCCCCTCAAAATATTCCTTCTTGCTTCAAACACTTATTTCATAATTCTTGTCACTTTTTAAACCGGTTCTGAAAGTCTTCTTTCATGAGTGTCTTTATGAGGTGATATCAAAAATATGGTAAATGCTGTAGCCAACAGAAAAAGAAGCTCCTGAAACATTAGAGTGCATCCTTGTCCACTGGATCTGGTATCATGTGACTTCTTGCTTTTCCCAAAAGTCAGAATAACTAGGAAAGCTAAACAGTTTAAACTGAGTCAAGACATTGAGGCACCCCTGATAGCCCAACTGAAGAGTGAAAGAGGACTTACTGAACTGCTTCAGAAAGCACGAGAATGACTGGACAAGTGTGCTCAAAATCAGTGGTAGTAAACTGATAATGTTCGATTTGAGTGTTTACTTTGTACAGTGAAATCAATTTTACAGAGTGTGTATTGTGGAATATTAGTTCTGTGACACGTTTCTACAAAATAGTTCAGTGTTCCAAAAAGTACATGTATCTTTTTTGATGGTTTGGTTCTGAAATCAATGTGAAAAGTAGGAAATTGATGTCTATACAAAGTTGCCTTTGAAAAGTCCTTTGCTGCTCATAGAGAGTATAAACGTAACTTGTTATAATCATTGTTTCCTTACATTGTTCAAGCTTGCTTTATCTTTGGTTGTGTCCCATGTCCTACTTCTTAGCATTAATATAAAGTAAAAAACTTCACTCTTGTCTTTAGACACCAGAATTACATTGCTTGCAGTGTTTACTGCAGCGATTTTTCTGAGTCAATATTCTTTAATTGTAGTTGGCAAAAGTTTAAATGAATACAGTTTTGCTCCATTTTCTTACCACCTGCCTCATTGCAACCATACCACAATTTTGAGAAGTCTTGAATACTGATTTGACCACAGAATCTTTTTTTAGAGGTTGTTTACTGTCTTGCAGAGCATGTTGGGGAAATTCTGAGCTAAACCAGACTCTCTCTCTCTCTCTCTCTCTCTCCC
>NW_022900917.1:43138833-43174372 GCF_012274545.1 Fukomys damarensis
TATAGAGACTTTTTGAGTTTGGGGAGTACTTACAAACTTTTGCTTGCAGTGTTTGCTGAGGACAACTTTCAGTAAGGGGAGTGTAGAGGAGTAAATTTAAGTACGAGCAATGGAATACACACTGACACTTCCACACATCCCATGTATCCTAGTGAACTGTTTGGGAGCTTACATACAGTACAACATATAATGCTGGGAAAATAGTGGTTTTATTTTTATGTTAATTTGATTCTGAAAAAGTGTTTTAAATTTGAAAAAAAAAGTCAGAATATCATTTAATGCATAAGTAATTTAGATAGTAGTTAGATTATTTTTGCTACCTTTCTTTCTTTTTTGATACTGGGGACTGAACTCAAGACGATACACTTGAGAGGCAGGCACACTGCCACTGAACTAAGTCCCCGCCCCTCTTTCTCTTACTGATATGAACTTAAATGAATATTATTATTGTGACTTACAGTTTTGTAAACAAAAGATAAGATTTATAATGGCATCCTGATAAAAGTTAAATCTTTTCATTTCTAAAAAATGACAGCTTTCTACAACCATCGCCCCCAAATATAAAGATCCAATTCTAAAATGGGCATCTGAAATGAACAGACATTTCTCAGACAAAGAAAAAAAAAGCAGCAAGTAAATATATGAAAAAATGCTCTACATCACTGGTCATTCGAGAGATGCAGTTGAAAACAACTCTGAGATTTCACCTCACCCCAAAAGAATGGCTGCTATCAAGAAATCACACAACAACAAATGTTGGTGCAGTTGTGGGGAGAAAGGAACCCTTCTCCATTGTTGGTGGGAGTGTAGACTGGTGCAACCGCTATGGAAATCAATATGAAGATACCTCAGAGAACTAGGATTAGAGGTTCCATTTGACCCGGCCATCCCTCTGCTGGGTATCTTTCCAAAAGAATTGAAAGAATCATATCACAGTGATATATGCACACCCATGTTCATAGCAGCACAGTTTGTAATAGCTAAAACTTGGAAACAGCCCATCTGCCCATCAATTGAAAACTGGATAAAGAAGATGTGGTTTTTCTATGAAATAAATACTACTCAGCCATAAAAAATGAGAAAGTAGATTCATTCATAGGTAAATGGGTTCATTTTGAGGATATACTCCTAAGTGAAATAAGTCACACATATGCAAATACCGAATAGTTTCTCTGGTGTGAAAAACTAAAATAGTACTCAAGATCCTAACAGGGCAATTAGCAATGTGAAATAGGAAGAAAAGGACCAAAGGTGTAGGAACAGTGAGAAGGAAAGGGAAAGGGGAATAGGGAAAAGGAAAAAAATATGAGAAAATGTAATAATGGAATTAAAGTGTCTGAAGGTGGGGAGGGGAGGAGGGAGTGAAGGAAGGGTGGGGACAAGGGGAAAAATGAGTACCAAGACCTGGCATGTAAAGGTGCAAGATCCCAGTAATGAATGTAACTGTACTGTCTACCTAGAATGTACCAATAAATTCAATTAAAAAAATAAAGAACAGTACCAACGACAACAAAAAAATGACAGCTTTCTTGAAATAGACAAATTAAATGCTTTTATTTTGTATAATGACCAACTTGGTGTTATTTCATTTTGAAGTTCTCTATCTTGTGTGGAAATGTTTAAAATTAGTTATTTTTCATGTGCCTTTTTTAAGAATAATGTCAAATTTTAGATATGTTTAAATATCTTAGAGTTCAATAAATTATTTAATAGAAAAAAATCAATGGTAGTATTTTGAGGGGGATTAATGGCACTGTAGCTTTTTATATTATAAAATTTTATAATTTTTATACTATTTGAAGAGAAACCAGAGTATGTATAATACATTTTTGAAACTTCAGTATTCACTATATGTTTTGATCATACCTCATATATTTTCCTTGAAGTTTAGCACCTTTTTTCCTCTGAGGCAGTACAACATATGGATTTAATTTTTATTTTTCAGGTCATTACACATAAAGGGCAGGTAATAAGGAGCAGTCACTTCCTCTTCTGGATAGTTTGGGCCCTGTCACTGCAGGGGCCAGCAGCCTCCTATTCTTTTTTCTGAGAGGAAATCATCAACTGTACCTGTTCTTTTCCTTTTTATCATTTTCCTTCTCCTGTTTCTTTTATCTCAGTGTGACTCAGCTTTAATTGAGGTTGTCAAGAAACTGCTTTGTTCTGAAGGCTCATAGGCAAAAGGAAAGAGTTGCCTCATGTATTACTGACATCAAATAACTTTCGAAGGTGCTTACTGTACACCATTGTGTCCTCTTGAGATACATGTTAAAATAACACAATAACACAGTGCTTTGTCATAAATACCAAATATGCAATGAATCATTAGATGCAGAAGTTGTATTCCCAACCTTAAAATAGCTATGTAGCCTAAGGTTTCATTCTTTTAAAACTATATCACTAGTTATGACCTTGTACAGTAAGACTCAAACTGACAGCCAGGAGGGAGGCAGTTGGAATGGACTTCCACATGGTGTTTACATTTCTAGTCAGTGTATGAATTCTTTGTAGAGTAATTTCCCTCTTATATTCCAAAAATAGAATTCATCTGGAGATATTATTCTTGCATGCCTCTCTCTTTAAATATAAACTTATATTGAGGGCCACACATCCTAAATGTCTTCTTCTTTTCAGAGTAGGCAAAAAAAAACAACCCCAAAACCCCACTCCCCCTTTTCCCTAATTCCAACTATCTGCCTCCTCCAAGGCCGTCTCCAAAGTCATAGTCTGAGGAAGCTCTGGTAACACGAACAAATGAAGAAAAGTCCAAGACGGTATGCTGGTCTGAAGGAGTAGACTTTAAAAGAGCTCAAATCAGTTGGGGCATGGGGAAGAAATGAGAACCAAGACCTGCCACGTAAAAGTACAAGATCCCAGTGATAAATGTAACTGTGTACTGTATACCTAAAAAATACCAATAAACTCAATTAAAAAAAAAAAGAGCTCAAGTCTCTGGAATATTAGCCAGGCTTAAAAGGAATGAAAATTTGATACATGCTGCAACATGGGTAAACAATGAAGATATTATGTTAAGTAAAATAATCCAATGTTATAGTTTATATCAAGAATGTCCCCAAAGGCCCCATGCCCTCAGTGGCAGGGCATTGAAAGAGAATGGACCATGGGGGCACTATCACTGACTTACTGATAGGAGATAGGACTTGGTCAGGGCGGGCATGTTGCTGGGAGATTGACCTGGAAGGGTGTATTTTCCTACCCATTTCCTTGCTTCTCTCTTCCATTTCCTGGCTGTCTTGATGTGAACAGCTTTCCTCCAACAAGCTCTTCCACTGTGCCATTTCTGTGTGAACCTGCTGAACACGGACTGACACTTCTGAAACTTAAGCCAAATTAACTTTCCTCCTTTAAATTACAGGTGTCAGATATTTTGTCCCACCTACAAGGAGAGTGATTAAGACAGCCAGTCACAAAAGGACAAGTATTATGTGATTCCACTTATATAAATATTCAGAACAGTCTAATTCATGGAGACAGAAAGCAGAACAATGGTTTCTAGGAATTGTACGAGTGAGAAGTCTTTCTCTCTACACTTTCTTGCTGTTTCAGATTCCTTGTTCCTCAGAAATGTCTAGAACACATTCTTTGTGTTATGTAACTGATCTTCCAGCTTTTACTACCCATTCTCCTGTGCTATAATTGTATACTCTCCATTTTGGGTTGGATTTTAGAGACACAAAGTTTACATAGGACCTGAAGCACTCACTGGGCACTTGAATTTTCAGAGGACCAATTGTGGGGCCACCCCAAGGTGGTCTGTAGTCTGTGAGGGTAGCATGCTTTCTGACACACCGGAAGGGTAAGCTTCAAAGATAATTCCTCTGCTCTACTCAGCTTGCTCCACTCGGTTTAACGCTCTGTGTGGTTTCCATGATCCTTCTGACTAAAAGTCAAGGTCCCCACAATGACCTTCAAGCCTGGCCCTCAGATACCTCCTGTACTATGCCTTATTTGCTCCACTGAAACCATATGGAGCTCCTCACCCTGTCACCAGTCATATCTCTATGTCTTGGTCTCTACACTTGTCCTTCTTTCTGTCTGAAGCACTGCTCCACCAGAGGTCCATGTGGCTTTTTAATCTTTGTATCTTTATTCAAGTGTCTCCTTCTCAATTACACATTCCTTGAGCACCATACTTAAAGCCAGAAGTCCTCTGTATGGGACTCCACATTATCTTTCCCTGCCATACTGTCTCTGTAGTGTTTCTCACCACCTTACATGCTATACATTTTATTTACTCTATAGGTTGATTCCATCACTGACAGAGATTGGAGAATTTTGTATATGTGATCACTGCTGTTTCCTCTTTGACTAGATCAGTATGTAGTGTATACAACACACTCAATGGACACTTAAATGCCTAAATAAAGGAATAAATGGACTAGTACTTGGCTTTCCAGAAAGGTCATATAGTTTTGTAAAAAGCACTATCCCTTTAGAATGGAATTGTAAACACAAGCACAATAACTGCAGAATTCTGTGACAGAGAAGGCATATTAATTCAGACTCCTGGCAATAATACTAATGCCAAAGTCACTAAACTCTCAAGTAAACCACGACAGAATAAATATGTCTTCCAGAAAACCCACATCGTTTAGAAAACTAATAGAATCAGTCACTACATCAAGTCTAGCTGCTCAGTGATTTGAACACCAAAGGTAGCTTGGCATCTTCCTTTGGGAATAAAGGGAAAAAATGGAAAATTTTGAATCATTATAGTTCATTAAATTGCAATTATTAACCCTGACTACATTCCAGCTACCATACTGGTGTGTAAGGTCACTTACATCTCACCACATTATAAGTAGATGTAATATCATCCAGAGAAACCGGAGGCACAGAGAAATTATCCCAAATCTAGGGATCTCACAGGCACAGTATTTCAAATTTAAGTTTCTAAATCCACAGGCTAAAGCCTCTCTGTTATAATGCACTGATTCCCTAAATAATATAATCAGAGCACTTGGGGTTTGTTTTTTGCTGATCCTCAACTATATTTGAAATAACCAAGCTTCTATAACTGCTTTCTACTTAGATTATTAAAATACTGACTACAGCAATGAAGTTTCTTCACAGTAGAGGAAAATGGTATTTTAAAGGTTTCTATCTTTTCCAATTTATTTTTTGAAAATCATTTTGGCTTATCACTGGGGAAAATCTCTAAGCAATAAAAGAAATGCAATAAAGAAACAGGCAATGTATCATAAAATGTGATTTTTATCTTGATAACAACATGTGATTTATTTCTTATGATAAATGTGAAAATAAATTGCATTGGTAGAATTCATGAATAAGATAGATTTGGTAATGTAAAGTCCTCTAGCATTCAGCTATTTGAATACCTTGTTGCAATATAAAATAGAATCTCTGGGAAGTTTTGCAAACATAATTACGTTGTGGTTTATTAAAGTGTAGATTTGAAGTATATGTATTGAATATATATTGAAAACATATATTTTCAATAGTAATTCAAGTGCATCAGAGCACAAAGACTTACCTCTCTTAGACAAATCAATGGAGTACCTTAATCAGTTCCACCTTTTCCAAGGTAAACTATACCATAATTGACTCCAGTTATTTAAATAAATAGTTTGATACATTGCTTTTTCACCTCTGGTAGTGTGGTTACACATATGTCATATTGCCTTATCTCTTAATTAGCAATTTATTTCTTTTCAGTGATGGTTGACAGCTACAGCATAATCTGGTGATTTGCAGCATCCACTAATGACTGCAATAATATGAACTGTCATGCATCTGTTCCCATTTGCTAGGGAGAATACTAGCCCATTACAGAAAAAGAGACAGACTGTATTTTTGTAAAGTACAGAATGAAGGGAAAGGATTCAAGGGAACCAGATTCAGAGTGAAAGGAAATGATTCAAGGAAAGCAGGGCCAACGAGGACACAGTTTACAAGCTATCCTAAGAATTCAGAAATAATTTAATCTTCCATGAATGGAAAGATTCTGAACACTTTTAAGCAAAGAGGACAGGATATTTTAAATGTTAGCTTGTTTGTGGAGACCACATATACAGCAGGGTGGCAGCAGAGAGACCAATAAAGGAGCTGTGGAGATGAAAGAGAAAGGAGATTTGAGATTTGTATCACACAGAGAAAGTATTAGATGTTGGTAATTGGTTGGTTGTTGGGTGGAGGAGAAGGAACTTTCCGTAGCAAGATTTGGTTTCTGGCTTGAGGATTGCTATAGTTTGTCTGTTCCAAAACTCATGCTGCATTTTAATGGCTGCTGGGAAAGTATTGGGAAGTAGGAATTTTAAAAAGTGATTTGGTCATGTGGCCCCCCACCTGTATGAATGGGTTAGTACCTTTAGCATAGTTATCCAGGCAGTGGCTTTGTTATAGAAGTGAGAGACCTCTGGAGCATGTTTTCTCCTTCCTCTTCTCTGTGCGTGCTCACTTGCCCTTCTGCCATGTGGGGATGTGGCATGTAGGCTATCACCTGCTTGATGGTAACACCTCAGTCTTGGACTTTCCAACCTCCAGAACTATAGTGAATGAATTTCTTTTCTTCATAAATTACTTGGTCTGTATTAGTCTAACAGCAGAAGCTGATTGCCTGTCACACCTCTGCTGTTATCCTTGGGACAAATGTGCATTATGTGACTTATTATGTATCACACCAGGTACTGAGTGCACCAAGATGCACAAGAACTAAGTCTGACCTGAGGAAGCTTGTGCTATAGCCAGGGAGATAGTCACGGAAAGAAAGCATTACAATCCAGCATCAAACATGTTGTAGCACTTATAGTCTGCAAGGCAGTGGTAAACCTCACTCTGGGTTAGACAGAAAGAAACAATCAGAGAAGCCTTTAAGAAAATTTCCTTTGCTTTATAGTACATGGTAAGCTATGTGGTTCTAAACTCAGTCTTCTTCATGTAGATATACAGTGACAGATGTGGAGAAAAAGGAACTTTATTGTTGGTGGGAATGTAAACTAGTACAATTGCTATGGAAGTCAGTGTGAAGATTCCTCAAAAAGCTAGAATAGAAATTCCACTTGACCCAGTTATTCCCCTTCTAGGAATATTCCCAAGAGAGTTAAAATCATCATATTAGAGTAATACATGCATACCCATGTTTATAGCAGCACAATTTATAATGGCTAGATCCTGGAAACAACATATATGATCATCAACAGATGAATGGATAAAGAAAATGTGTATTTATACACAATGGAGCACTACACTGCCATAAAGAAAAGTAAACTTGAGGCATTCATAGGTAAATGGATGCAACTTGAGAATGTAATGTTAAGTGAAATAAGTCAGAAACACAAGCTCAAATATCACATGATTTCTCTTATACGATAAAAAATATATAGATAGGTAGAGTGAAAAATTAAGAGATAGCAAGTAGGGAGATGTTCAAATACCCAAAATATAAATTCGATTGTTTTAAAGATATTTCAATATATATGCTAATTGATTTCATTTATACTAATAGTTTATCTTCTTTGAAAAGGAAGTTTTGTTTTATTATTTTTCTAAGAATCTTTTTGGCTTATGTCTTGTACTCTGAGTAGTTTGAAGATAATGACATACAGTATATTAATTACCATTATTCTTTTTGATTATGAAATTTTGGGTTTTTTTTAACTTTTTTTCATAAAATAAAAAGAAAATTCCCCTTGGCATGTATTATACGTTGAATAAAATTCTTCAGACCAACTAAAAGGGGAAAGGTTTTCCTTATAGAGGCATCAGCAAAGCCAAGTCTTGAGTTGGCACACCACTCTCAGGAAACAAAAAGAACCCTGGTGTGTTGAGAAACGACCACATAAAAAGGGTGAGAGAGAGGTGATTGGTCATCACACAATTCTATAAGTGATGGAAAGTTATTGAAGGAGATTTTCAGAAATTAGACTAATAGCTGGTAGGAAATGGAAACTCAGTAAATACTTCTTCAATGCATATAAGATCAAATTTGCATTTCACAAAACCCCTCCTAGTGATAGCAGAAAGACTACATTGGCATGAGGAAAAAGTAGAACTGGGGTGGTAGAATGTATGGAACTGGCTGAGCTCCTAGAGCTTTCAAAGGGGAAAAACAGATGGGAAGGAGAGGGAGCAAGATGTGAAATAATATATTATGTATCCTGAATAGTGTTATTCTACCTTTAAAAATACCTTGGAGCCAGGTGTGGTAGTACATGCCTATAATTCCAGCTACTTGGGAGGTTCAGACAAGAGGATTGCTAGTTTGAAGAAAGCCTGGGCAACTAAAGGGTTGGGGTGTAGCTCAACGGCAGAGTACTGGCATAGAGTGTGTGAGGCCCTGGGTTGGATGCTCAACATCAACAAACAGCAACAACCAAAAAGATCCTCCCAGGTTTAAAGAAACTGGATCAACATAAAGGTGCTGAGCTTATCTTTTTATTTTACTTACTGTTTATTTTCTAGAGAGAAATAGAGGAGAAACATTTCCCTGTGATTTGGGGTTTCTGTACTCAAATCCTTTCTCACTCTGAATCTTAGTCCAGTTTACAATCCTACTCTTCTAAGCCACTGCTCCAGTTTCTCTTAGTCTGAATCTGGGAATGCTGTAGGTTTAAACAAAATAAACAGACACAAGGGTGAAGAGATGGGTGGGATTATGGAATGTGGGGTTATGTTCATTATTTTGGGGTTTTATATTTGAGAATTAGTATCATTCTGCCTCAATTTCCCTAAGTAAAAATACTTAAAAACACTTCTCACAGATCCATAGCCCTATGCCTGGGGACTCATGCCTTTGGATCTGGCACCCTTGCTTCTGTTCTCATTTGACTTTCTTGAGGCCCTGTTAAGTAGGTAAAGTTTGCCATTTTATAGATGATCAAACATCAGATAGGTTAAGAGATGGAACCACACCTTAAAACTCACATGGATGTCCTAAAGTCCTCTTTCCACCATGGACTCAGGCTCACACCAAATGTCACATGAAGACATCACATCACCCGGAACTGCCTGAGTTCCTTGTCATGATGTATGACTCCTAAGAGTTACACAGTGAATAACCTTGATTTGGGGCTCACCAGTCATTACAGTGTTCATTCGTGTTTCCTTTCCTGTGATATTTATGGGGATATTTGGAGGGAATGCAATGGGATACTAGAAACAGAAACTACAACAAACCACATCATTTAGAGTCATAGCTTCCATGGAAAAGAAAAAATGGTTTCTGAAGTCAGAAATATGAGAACAGGTCAGCTACATGTTTAGTTGACGATATCAAGTAACCTGGACAAAAAGTCCCAGGCAGCCCTTTCTCCTGCAAACATTTTTCTCCCCTGAACATTTTTTCTCCCGTTCACAATTTGAGCAAAAGAGAAGGAAAAATCCCTCCAGTTATCCACCCTTGATTTATTTCTGAGTCTACAAAGACTACTAAGAGGAGGAAGATTACAACACAGCAAAGCCCATAGCCTTTATATCAGCAAGGTCAAGTATTTTCTGTCTAGAAAGGAGAATGAGTAAAATGTAACCTTGGGACCAAGGAAAAGGAAATGTACAGTGAATTTTTGTTTTAAATCATTCTCAGATACTTCTTTACAAATCACCTACTCCTCACTGCTGTGTCTTTCTTCTAATTCGACAGTGGTGGTCATTTGAAGTCAGGGATTACAGAGATTACTCCTTTGCAAGGCTGCTCTTACAGAGAGGTACACGGGGACCTCCCTGCCATTTCCAGCTGATCACATCACCCCTTCTTTTCCTGGAACTTCTGAATAGGTATAAGAACCAACTTCCCTGATCTGCCTTAAGATTAGAACGAGAGGAGGGTTAGTTTGATTTTCCCATCAAACTAATGCAGAACAAAGGAATTACAACCGAGTAAAATGCTGTTTTATGCAGTTTATACTAAGGGCTTTAAATGTTGTACGTGACCAAATAAAGGAACTTTAGAATTAATCTCAAGAAAATATACATCCTTATGTCTTTCTGTAAAAATCCATTTTCCTGATTCTAAAGTTTTGTATGTCTTAGTAGGCATTCTCTCTCTCTCTCTCCATCTCATTAAAGCAAATTAAATCACAGACACTGCTAATGGTAAGGTTGGATCCCTGCTATCAGAGATTTAACTGCCATTCTACTTGCATGATAATAACCAAAAGACTTATTTGTACTTTTTTTTCTTAGTATCTTATTTCATAAAGTAGAAGCATCTTAATACTTTGCTTTTTAGAATGATCAAACTATAGTACTCTGCAATAAGAATTCCTATTACAACAAAGAAATAATAGGCACATTTAAGAATTGCATGGTCAAAACACCTCAAACCATTTTACATGTTGAAAGATTAAATAATAGTTCTCTACTACTGTAAACCTTTGCAGTATTCAAAGAATACCTACATGCTACCTAATTTGATCCTGCCAATAGTGCTGCAAGGAAGGGGCAGCATTATCTATGTCTGACAGGAAGAGCACAAAGGTAAAATCATTTGCCTTGAATTTCATAACTAGTAATAGAAAAAGTGGTACTAAAATCCAAAGTGCAAAAGTAGAAAACTAGACAAATTTGGCTACTTGTCATTGTAAGTCCTTGAGATTGGAGTAGAGACTGTCTAAATATGCCAATTTTTTCATGATGCCTACAGAACTCATTCTCCAGCCTCACTTGGAAAAAAACATTATCAAAGACATTTAGCAGATTAGAACCCTTCCTGGACAAAACTGCATTAGTCAATCGCCCTTGATACTGCTTGAACACTTACTGCATTCTAAAAGGAAGAGGTATTTGTTGTAGGGCCTTAGGAAAGGCAGTTAAGGGCTGAGGTTGCAGACATTTGCCGTTAGGAGCTCTAGTCTCCTTTCAATTCCATGCTGCCCAATGCAAATTTTTTTTTAAAAAAATGTCCACTATCCTGGACTTTCAGAATCTCATGATATTTTTATTTATTTATTTATTTTGGTACTGGGGATTGAACACGGGACCTTGGGTTTGTTAAGCAGGTGGCAGAACCATAGCTGTCCCAAGATCTTTTACTCATCCATCACAAAGCCTTATATCATATAGAGATTTTAGTCACCAAATGAGAAAAATTAACTATATAATATGAAAGCATTAAGAACTACATCTTGAAGAAGGTACAGTGTTAAATAGAAAATTACTTTATGTAGTCACAATGCTATGAAATTTCTTGGAAATTCCTTTTGAGGAGACCAAAAAAAAAAAAGCAGATTTTAGTTTTTGCCTTTGAACGTAGCTGACAACAGTTCTTTGACTCTGGATTCTGAGTGGTTAATTTTAGACTGCTAATATTAACATTCCTTTACTGATGATTCGTCATTAAACTGATTCGTGAACTGCTGTTGAATGTCAAAAATCTGCATCCTCCAAATATTCTTTGAAAAGGCTTTGGTTTGTAGGAGCCTAATGAAATTATTCTCTACCTCCTGCCCCTGCAAGTTACAGGCCCTTTACATTAAAACCCTTCAGGCATCCCACCGGCCCTCTGTGGTACAGTTTGGGAAAGAACTGGAGAAGGGTATTTAAGGCAAATACAAGCAGTAACATGTCTTGATTTACATGCGTGAACATGTAGATGGCCTCCCATCCCATTTGCCTTACTGTGAATATGCCATGGGTTTTTATGGTGCATCTTCCTCCTCCCCACCAACTCTACAGCTACAATGCAGGATTCAACCTCAGTAAACATGAAGTTGAATCAGCACAGAGCACTCCCCCAGCACAGTGATTGGTTCAAGATGTGCACACATGGCACCCTAATTGATTGAAGGGAAGTTTAGAGCTTTTTCTTTGAATAGCTGAAAAAGTTCCCCATTCTTTTTGACAATGTGATATGTAAGTGTGAGGCTTGGAACTGCCCTAGCCATTCTATGCCCATAAGGGAAATCTGCCCTGTTGAAGGAACAGAAGAATGTAGAGCTAAGAGAATTGCACAGAAATGTAGCTGAAGCACTGATCAAATTCTGCTGACCTATTGTTAGCCCTTTCACTTATAAACAAATAATAACCCATTGTAATTTGGTCCAATTTGAGGTGTGTTTTCTGTTCACATGGAACCAAGAACACCCTATGAATATGGTAATTATGCACATGTATTTCTTGACCATTGAAAGAACTGCTCCTGCATTGTTACATTTATACATCAGACAGTCTTACCAGCAAAAACAACAAATAAATAAATTTATTCTTCCAGAAAAGGGACTCACAAGACTAAATCACTAGCCTCGTACATCCATGCAGTCCCCACATATATTTAATAAAGAAGGAAAAGGAAAAAGGGTTATCTTGGCTTTGGGTCTATCTTGGCTCTTCAGTCATATGGGGAAAATGTGCACAATAGTTCAAAAACCCACTTTGTATGTCTGAGCCGCACTCTTCATACTTTACTGAGTTTTTTCTCATTTCCCTTCACTTGGCTGTGTGCCCTCTGGATGGATAATTTGCAGTTTTGTCATTTTAACACTTTTCCTTTCCTTTTCATCATTTACAATATCCACCACCATGACCATTGAAGGAGCTTTATGTGAGACTGAACTTGAACCTCAAGGCTGTTATGTCTTAGAAAGTTCCAAATTCAAATGAACAAGCCATAAATGACAACAAATACATAATTCTTGTGTCATCCTTTGCTTAGAGACATTACAAGAAATTTTGACACTGATAATCATTGTAAGTTTACCATTTCTTCAAATCCTCAATAATAGAAATAATCAAATATCATAAAATGTAGAAAATTACTTTAAAATGAGATTTAGATGAGCTAATACATGGGAAGTTTGAAAATCTTTGGAAAAAGTTTTAAAATCTTAACTAAAATCTATTCAGTACCATTGTAATTTATTATTGTTAGGATTCAATCACCTACATGAAACATTGTAATTGGCAAGTTTCCTGCAGACTGGCAGTTTGGTTCATTGTTATAAATCCAATTATCCTTTATAAAAACAAAATTCATATTCACATTACATTACGATATTTCTAATATAATTTGAAATAAGCCAAATAAGCTATAGCCATCTTTGTCTATATCCCAAAGATTTTTAAGCAGAGAAAATAAAGGTATTTATAGCTATTAAGATTTTTTGCAGTTTTCTTAGCCTCTGCTTGAAAAACAAAATCAATACCTGCATTCCTCATTTTGCATTCTGTATTAATTGTACATCCAACAAGAAGTAAAACACAGTCACCAACAAAGATGTAAAGATCACTCATATATCACAAGTATGTGTCCTGTGTGTGTGTGTGTGTGTGTGTGTGTGTGTGTGTTCTTTTCCCAAAACAAATTAACATCATCAAAAAGAAAATCTCTAAGGAACATATTTGGCAAGTAAACAGAACTGGAATTGTCCAGTTCCATCGATGAAATCCTTCAGTGTGATTCTCACAATCATTTCAGTCAACTCTTATTTCTGGTTAGCAGAATGGCTCGCTTCAAAATCTGGCTCACAGCTTCCAAGGTAGCTTTTCCACAGTTTTCTGTAGCTGTTTTATCCCTTCCACAAACCAGAAAAAAAAATCCTACATGAAAATTTTCCAATAATATTTCTTAAAATTCCCGGTAAAGTGAAGGCCTAATTTTAAAACCACACAACACCCCCATCTTTCTTACAAATGTGGTAAATTTGGCACATGTGATATCCTTTTCAAATGCCTCTCTGGCTGGAAAAGGCCACAAAACTCAAGCTACCTTGCAGCCAGGTGCCATATGTGATTTAGGTTCCAATTGCTCCTGGCTGGACTTTGGAGCTGAGAAGCAGGGAGGGCAGCAGTGTGATTTCAAAACAGCCTTCTGAAGCTGGGTGTAGCTGTGCATGCCTATAATGCCAAGGTAGGACAACCACCAAAAGTCCAAGGCCAGCCTGGACTACATAGTGAGTAACCTATGTCAAAAAAACAAAAACAAAGAAATAAATGACAACAAAAAATACTAACATTCTATGAGAAATGTCTATTGACTTGGCAGCAATGCTGTTCTCTGCATTTTTCAACTGTTTAATTTTTCATATGATCCCTATTGAATGTATAACACCTAATTTTATAAACACAATGAAGGAATAATTATAAAAAAGTCTAACCTGCAATTTCTAGAATATTAATTCTATTTCTGATTTTCACATTTTCAATACAGTCTGTGCAGGGCATAAGACATACGAGTGAAATGAATATTCTGGTGGTGTATTCGTCTCTTTTCTGTCACTGGGACAAAATACCCAATATTTACAACTTAAAGGAGATGTTTGTTTTTGTTCAAGGTTTTAGAGTTCAGTCCATGGTTGCAGTCTCCAAGGCAGAAACAACATGGTAGGAGGGCATGGCAGGGAAAGCTGCTCCACTCTTGGCTGCCCAGAAGCAGAGTGAGAATTCTTAGGTTCATCACTGAATGTGCTGTTTGGAGTTGGGGCCAGTCAGAAGAGACCGGTTACTACAGGCATAGACTGGAAGGGTATTTTCCTATTCCCAGTTCCTCCCTTCTCTTTGCTTCTTGGGTATTGCCCCATTAATAGTAAAGCAACTATTAATGCATATGGTATTAAATACTAACCATGTCAGTGACTGCTAAGTTGATACCTTCAGCCCTAATTTACTGCTAAGTCCCAAATTCATATATCCAAGGTAATTCCTTAAAATTGCCATATTGGTGTTTGACAGCACTTGAAGTGTAACATGCAAGGTGGCAAAGAAGCTCAATATCCCTGCCAAACCTCACTCCAGCCTCCCCGACTTCAGTTATTGACCAAAATATAGGAGTCTTCTGTGATGCCTTTCTCCCTCACCCTCCTTCTGTTGTGAAAACTCATTAGTAAATAACCTTGGCTCTACATTTAAAATATGCTGGCCTTTGCCTCTGTCTCCAATTTCTTTAGAAGATATATAGATACAGACATATGTACATTATATAGATGTATATATACACACTGTATATACATATATACGTGTATATACACATTATATATACATGCATATACATATATATATATATATATATTACACAAACACGCCAACATACACACATATTTACCAAATTTTCACCTAGCCTGTCACAGTCATCTCCCAAATGGCCACTCTACTCTACCCTTTTACTTCTCTTTTCTTGTAGTATATGTTCCACCCAGCAATCAGAGTGGGTGTTTAAAAATATAAATCAGGGCCATGGATTTAGCTCAGTGATGCTGCCGCCTGCTTCACAAGTACAAGGCCCCAAGTTCAATACCCGATACCAAAAAAATAAAAATATAAATCAGATATTGTTGTCTTGAATAAAGCCCTCTAAGAGCTTCTCTTGTATGGAGCATAAAAAATAGACTCTGTATAGTGATTACAGTTCTCCATCTGATCTGCCTCTGCCTCCCTCTCCATACCACCTCTTTCCATGCTTTCCTGCAGGACTATGTTTTTTCCTCAAATAGGCCAACCATGTTCCAACACAAGGCCTTTGCATTTGGGCTTTCTTTTCTTAGGACGCTCTCCCCTCAGATCTTCTCCCTGATAACTCTTTAACCATCTAGATTTTACTTCAGAAGTGGATTCAGAGCCAGGAATAGTGATGTATATCTATAATCCCAGCACTTTGGAAGCTGAAACAGGAGAATCAGAAGTTTGAGGCTAGCCTGGGCAACATAGCAAGTTCAAAGCCACCCTGAGCCATATACCAAGACTCTATCTCAAAGGAAAAAGAGTTGATCTAGTATGCTTCCCTTGACCACCCACTCTGAAATAGAACCCTCCACTCTACTTATGTTCAAATTATCTCATTCATAGCCCTCATCATGATTTAAATTTTTTTACTATTTCTGCCTTCCTCACTGACATGTAAGCTGCATAACTTCAGAAGATGTCCTGCCTTTTGCATGACTATCTCTAGCACCTAGAAAAATGTTTGCACAGTAATAAATGTTTATTAAATGAACAAATATCTTGCTTCTTCAACAAATCCTTTCTTACCTTTAACAAGAATGTCTTTCTTCCCTCCCATGATTCTCTCCTGACAACTCCACAGCCCTTCCAGGGAGGCCTGCTTAGTCCGAGGAGTTATTGTCTTTCAGAGACAGACCTGAAAACCAATCCAGTTAGCTTCTTTACTTATATCCCCCAGAAGAACACTGCAAAATAGGTATCTCTCACTCATTTTTATTTAACCTGTTATTTTCAAAAGACTCGAGAAAATTGAACACTTTTCGATGTTATTCCATGGAATCAACATAATGTTATTTTATTTAAAAAGTGCTATTACATACTTCACAATATAATTCTTTGTAAATCTTGAAGCTTCAGGAATACCTCATTTAGGAAACCATGTGTCATATGAAAGATATACTTCATTGGCAAACCAATCAGCCAAATCAGACTTATTTTCTATCAGGAAAGTTGACATTCATTTTTAAATTCATACTTTTGTGTCAATGTGCAGTTCCTTTATAACCACTTTCTGTCTTTAATTGAATTCTAGGATATACAAGTAAATAAGATACAAAGCTCTACCATAATTTTATTGTTTGGATGAAATATGTACCAAGATCTTCAATTTTTAAACATTTCTCTCTTTAATTACTCTTAGATAACTCTCCTTTAGGAACAAGGCATATTATTAGTAGTAGTGGGTGATAGAAGTTACTTTGTAGAAGTGTAATCATCCCATTCCTTACTGTATGATATATCTGAATATAGACTTTCCTATGTATGTCCATTAGATTTCTGTTACTAAAAGAAAATACTTGAGTAAAAGAACTTTCAAAGAGAAAGGTATATTTTGGCTTATAGTTTTGGAGGTTTCAGTCCATGCTTGATTACCCCAGTTGTTTTGAGCCTGTGAAAAAACGCATGTTGTAGTGAAAGCATATGGGAGAGGAAATGAACAGGAAAGGACATTCAAGATCCAAATTACAGTATTTGGTCCCTGGCCAGCAAGGGTTCGTGTCTATCTCACAATGAAAAACCGTATTTGATCCACTCTAAGATGCCCAAAGTCATAATTGTTCCTGTATTGCTCAAAAGTCCAAGTCCAAATTCTCCTCTGAGACATGAGACAAACTCAGCTATGATCCCGTTTTAAAAAAATCAAATACAGGTTACACATTTGCAAGATACAGTGATACAAGGCAAACTTCCAAAGGGAATAATAGGAAAATTATGAAGAAGAATTGGATGAAAGCAGATGGAAGCCCAGAAGGACAAACATTAACTCCTTATAATCAGCATCCGAACATACTGTGGCAGGATTTGGGCTCCCACGGGCTTAGAAAGCTCCAACCCGCAGCTTACTAGTTACCGTCCACATCAGCCTGGCTTTACACACTTCCTGCAGCTTCCCTCAGCAGGCTGACTCCTCTATCTTCTCAGGGTTTCCCTTGCTTCTTCAGCTTCACTGTCACAGTTCAGTGACTTACCCTGCTGGGGGATTGACTTCAGGGACTCTGATACTTCTGCATACCATTTGACTTACTGTCTTTTCCTTTGGAATTTTGAAAGAAGTTGCCATAGCCTCTAATTCTTCATTCTGCCTGCCAGTAAAGCCAGCATCACATGGATGACACCAAGGTCTACCACCAGCATGAGTTTATCTGTATTTGAAACATGACTGCATGGGCCTCTAGAACCTTGCTGGCTAAATACAGAGAAATGAGTTCCAGGTCTGTCTTGAGAAAGATGCATCAAGTCTTCTTCTCAAAAGACTTCCCTGAAGAGTCTTTAAAATCTATTTATGCTTTTATAGTACTTAGCCTGTGATGGGTGAGGTGGCCTTGCAGATTCTTGAGATGCCCTCAAAGTTTCCTTTCTATTGTCCTGGTACAAGACTCTTGACTTCTTTTTAAAGGTGCTAATTTCTGCACCTTCCTTGGCTGCACTTTTATACCACCCCCAAATCTTTAAACTTCTCAATTCTTTCTGTGCTGCTCCTCTTTGCTCCTGTTCTTACTGTAAATTTGGCTAAAGGTAACCATCCATGCCCCTGCCTGAGAGCTCTGCTGCCTTTAAATCTCCTTTACCAAACCATGAAGCATCAGGGCATAAACAAAATGCACTCATTTTTTCTTGATATAGCAAATATGACCTCTACTCTGATTTCCAGAAAAGCTGTTTTCTATCTGAAACCTGATCGCCTTATCTTTTCCTGTGAGCATTTTAATCATCATTCTGGTCTTCTGAGCATCCATCAAAATCATCCATTAAGCTCTACTTACAGCATTCTAGATTTTCTTCACCTTGGTCCTCCAAACTTTTCAAATTGTTCCTGCAAACCAGTTTCAGAGTATCGAATATATGGTAATAGCAAAGACTTCATTTTTTACTACCAGTTTGTGTGTGTGTGTGTGTGTGTGTATGTGTGTGTGAATGTCAGTTAGCTTTCCATTGCTATAACAAAATATTTGAGATAATCAACTTAAGAAAAAAGGGTTATTTTGGCTCACACTTTCAGAGATTCTAGTCCATGACAGGTTGGCTCTGTTGCTTTGAGTCTATGGTAAGTCTGCACATTGTGGGGAGCATATGGCAGAGCAAAATCACTCATTTCATGGCTAGGAAATGAAAGAGAGTGCAAGGTGGCAAGAATCCCACTATCTTGTGAGGAGTTACACCCTGCCTAGTAACCTAAAGACCTCCTCCTATGCCCATCTTCACCCAATAGCACTGCCCTAGAGAGCAAATCTTTACCACGCGAGCCATTGGAGGACATTAGATCCAAACATAGCACATCATATTTGTAGGTTTGTTGTTGTTAGTGGTCGTGGTGGTGTGGTGGTGGTTTCTAGAGACAAGAGTTTTGCTATGTAGTCCAAGCTTAACTTGAATTCACTGTATAGCCCAGGCTGTCCTTGAACTCACAGCAATCTTCCAGCCTCAGTCTCTGGAGTGGTGGAATTATGGATCTGTGCTGCCGTGCCTAGGTAGCACCATTCTAATTGTACCACTATAGTGAAACACAGTATGGTGTGTTTATGGTACATTAAGATATAATGATGGTGGGCCAGGGATTTATCTCAGTGGTGCCATGCCTGCCTTCCAAGCACAAGGTCGTGAGTTAGATCCCTGGTCCAAAAAAAAATATATATATATAAAGACAGAGCTGGCATGGTGGCATATACCTGTAATCCCAGCACTGTAGGAGGATGAGGCAGGAGGAATGCTACAAATTCAATCCCAACCTGGGCAACTTAGTGAGACCATGTTTCAAAATAAAAAATAAAAAGGCCAACAAATATAGCTCAGTACAAAGGTTATGTGATCAGTCCTCAGAACTGCAAAAAAAGAGGGAGAGGACAGGAGAGATGAATGAATGATAACAGAGAAAGGCATGAAGTCATACCACAGGCTTGTGGTACCTACTTTCATTGTTATTTTCTTGCTACTCCTGAGTTACTCACTCTCAGAACTATGTGCTATAGAGAATTAGCTTTCCTGTTGCTGGAAAAAAATACCTGACACCCTTAACTTACAGGAAGAAAGGTTTATTTTGGCTCCTGGATTCAAATGATTCAATTAAATAGCTGGCTAGCTTCCAGGCAGGAATATCATGGTGTAAGAGTATTATAGAGCAAAGCTGCCCACTTCTTGGTGGCCAGAAAATGGAGCAGAGGGGAAGAGTTTCAGGGAGGAAAAGTCCAGGGAGCAGGTATAGTTTCCAAGGTCTCACCTCCATGATTCATATATACCTAACCAGAAGAGTGCTTTACTAACCTTGTATGCAGCAGTCAATTTGATATTCAAAATTAATTGTCACCTATATTAAGATATAGAGTAGAGGGAAGTTTTGCCTTTCTTCTGTCTTAGTTCACACAGAACCTGGAACATCACATATTGGAGTTGTCTTGCTCTTGGGACAAACTCACATAAACATCCTGACATAAAATACCTGTAGTGCCAAGGTAGCCATAATGGAATGTATTGCAGTAGTATCCATGCTGTCCTCAAGGTACTACCTCTCCCCTCCTCTAAGCTACGCCATGATATGAAGACAGAATGATGTCTCTTTCAGGCTGCAGACTTGAACAGTTTTCTTCCATGATACCTTTCCACTCTGCTGTTTGTGCATTGGAGCCAACCAATGGATGGAAACTATGAGCCAAAATAAAACTCTCCTCCTTTAAGTTACGAGTATCGGATATTTTGTCCCAGCAACGGGACAACAGCTAAGGCAGTGCCTAATTTTGTTTTGTGATTATGATATAAAACTATTATTTCTGCATAACTTTCCTCATGTGCATGCAAGTTTTCAAGAGTGGAATTATTTGCTACTCAAAATGGATCAAGGACCTAAGTGTAAGATCTGAAACTATGAAATTAGTAGAGGACAGAAGGAGAAATACTTCTGAACATTGGTGTAGGGAAATAATTTTTGGATTGATCCCCAAAGCACAAGAAATGAAAGCAAAAAGAGACAAATGGAGTCATATGAAACTAAGAAATATCTGCACAGCAGGAAAAAAAAAGAATGAAGAAAACTTTCAGAATGAGAGAAAATACTATCTTATAACAGATTCATATCTGAAATATATAAGAACCTCAAATATCTCAACAGCAATCATCATCATCATCATCATGATGTAAGTCCAAAGTAAGCAAAACACCAGAATAAAAATTTCTCAGTAGAAAACGTATCTTTCCACATGCGCTCTGAGCATAGGCTTCCCAATGTGGATGTGTGACAGGGGTTTAATAATCCTGGAAGCTGCACCCCTATCCCTTCCATCTGGGATTCCTCTTAAGGTTGTCCCTGGTGGGTGGCTCTAGAACCCTGAAGAAGAGCTGAAGAACCCAGGAGTGAGCCCGGTCAGAAGAGATCCACCCTGGGCAGCCAGAAAGATATTGGTGACATAAGTGTCTGTAGCTTTTGATTCTCAGTCCTCAAATACAGCAACATAGCTAAACCCATCAAAGTCTAATGGAAATATGGCTTATGTTCTTAGTCTCCATACATATTATAGCCACCTGGTAAACATTTCCTTAGTAGTGAACTATGATGCTGCCCAGGTAGACCTATACTTGCCAATCGAGAAAGCAATAGTAGAGCCATACATTGTGCTTCAAGAGAAGCCATATGTTCTATTTTCAAGATAAGATCAACTCTCAGAATTTAGGAGGATTCAGGCAGAAGGAAGTATTAAAACTTCATTGAGAGAAACAATTGAATATTTTTTAAAAGTACTAGATGAATGGATACAAGAAAAGGGAGAAGTCAAAGAATGAGGAATCAAAGCATAATCAAGAACTGACATCTCAGCTGCTAGCTGCAAAAAATAAATGCAGTCTCAGAAAAATAATTGGAATACGTGCAGAATGTGATAAATCATTCAGAAATGAAGATAACATCTGTCTTGGAGAAACAGATGACCCTAGAAAGAGAACAAAATGATCAGACACACATTCAGGGCCGACTTGTAAAATTGGATCTTCTTGAACAAGAATGTAATAAACTTACCGTAATGCAGGTCCTTACAGAAAAAAAAATTGAAAGCAAGATTCAATGAAGAACAGAGACTTACATTTGAAGAAAAACAATTTCATATACTTCCACTTCAAGAAAAAAGAAAATTTTAAGTCAAAGCCACCAGAAAAAAAAGGACCTAGGAATAACTTTGGTGCACAACCTCATTATAGATTATGCTTGTGTGATATGACATCTGTGACTATAAAGTCCACTACTCCTAGCCATGCTATAGTAGCCAATGTTCAGTGTGTCTTTCACCTAATGAAGCAAAAAGTAAAGTTGTGTGTAATGATTGGGTGGTGAACAACATTCCCTTGGAAAAACAAGTATGTTCATGAGGTAGTAAAAGTAACACCTGCCTCTTTTGGCAGCATCACTGAAAAATTGTCAGAAGTCTTATACACTTTAGAGGAGGAATTTGGTCAGATGAGCTTTGATCACCAGCAGCTTGCAAAACTTACACAAACACTGAATTGAAAGACAACTTAGAGGCATTTGTGAACTGCAGGCATTTGTGGGAAGGATGGAAGCAAAAGCCAATCAAATAACTAAGGTTCAAAAATATCAAGCACTCCTGGAGAAGCAGGAGCTAGACAAGCAGCAGAAGGAAGTAAGACCTAACAAAAAGACTTGATGAAGAAGGAAAACTTTCCTTCTTCTGGAGTCACAAGTTAGAAGCATTTTTCCAAACTGAGACCTGGAGAAAACAAGAAAAATGTTAAGCTATTGAAGGAGATGCAGAACACACAAGAATTTTCTTAACTTTATTAAATTTATTGGTACATATTAGGTATGCAGTACAGTTACATTCATCACTGAGGTGTTGTACATATACATTATTTATCAGGTTATTATTCCCCAGCCCCTCCACCCTTCCCTGTTTACAAAGACATTGTTTCCATGTTTTTTCCTTTTCACAATTTTTTTCTTTTCCCTTTTCCCTACCCCTGCTACTTCCTCTACTCTTTTAGACCTTTTCTTGCTATTAAACAATATCAATTATAGATTATGATCCTTATTTATACTTTTAGTGTTTCACACCACAGAAACAATTTGGTATTTACACATGTGTAACTTATTAATTTCACTTTAGAATATGGCTTCAATATGCATCCACTTAGCTATAAATATCTCTATTTTCTCATTCATTATGGCTAAGTAGTAGTCCATTTTATGAAAAAAAATCTTCATTATCCAGTCTCCAGTTGATGGGCAATTGGGCTTTCCCAAGTTTTAGCTATTATAACTGTGCCACTAAACATGGGTGAGCATGTATCACTGTGGTATAATTGTTTTAATTCTTTTGGGAAGATACCTAGCAGAGGAATAGCTGGGTCAAATGGGACTTCTAATCCTAGTTGTTTGAGGCATCTCCATATTGATTTCCACAGTGGTTGCACCACTCTGCATTCCAACCAACAATGAAGAAGGATTCCTATCTTCCACAACCCCACCAGCATTTGTTATTGCTTGATTTCCTGATAGCGGCCCTTCTTTCTGGGGTGACTTGGAATCTCAGTGTTGTTTTTACCTACATCTTTCCAATGACCAGTGATGTGGAACATTTTTTATACGATTATTTGCTGCTTTTATTTATTTGTCTGAGAAATGTCTATTTATTTCCAATACCCAGTTTTAAATTGGGTCTTTATATTTGAGGGATTTGATTTTTTTTTTTTTTAGTTCTTTAGATATTTTAAATAATAGACCTTTGTCTGAGGAACAGATGGTAAAAATTTTTTCTCACATTGTGGGTTGTTTCTTAGCTCTGCATTTGATTTCTCTGGCAGTGCAGAAGTGTATTACAAAGATGATATCCCAATAGTTGATTCTTCGTGTTAGTTCCTGTGCTATTGAGATTCGTTCATGGTTTTTTCCTATGCTGATATCTTCAAGAATTCTACCTAACTTATCTTCCAGCAAGTTTAGTGTTTCTGTTTTAATATTTATATCTTAAATCAACTTGGATTTTAGTTTAGTGCATGATGAAAGATATGAGTCTAGTTTTAATCTTGGACAAGTAGAAATCCAGTTTTTCCAACATCATTTATTAAAGAGGCTATCTTACCTCCATAGAGGATATTTGGCTCCTTTGTCAAAGAAGGTAGTTGAGTATGTCAGGATGTGTTTCTGCACCTTCTAATCTATTCCACTGATCCTAAGGTCTTTTTATTAGCAAGTACCACGTTGCTTTTATCACAGTGGCTTTGTAGTATAATTTCAAATTGGGAATTGTGATACCCCTTGTCATGTCTCTGTTGCCTAAAATTGCTTTTGCTATTCTAGATCTCTTCTGATTCCACATGAATTTTTGGATTGTTTTCTCTAGTTCTATGAAATAAACTTGGGATTTCAATACAGATTGCATTGAATCTGTATAGCAGTTTTGGAAGTATGGCCACTTTCACTATGTTGATTCTTTCTACCTAGGAATAAGGGATGTTATTCAAGTTTCTTGTATCATCTTCAGTCTCTCTCTCTTTTTTCTTTGATTGCTATAGTTTTCAGTGTAGAGGTCTTTCGTTCCTTTTGTTAGATTGATTCCTAGATATTTCTTTTCTTTTTTTTTTTTTGGGATGCTATTGTGAAAGGGATTGTTTCCCTAATGTGACTCTCGGTGAGACTGTTATTTGTGTACAAGAAGGCTATTGATTTTTGAGTGTTTAGCTTGATTCTCGCTACTCTAGCGAATCTGTTAATCAAGTCTAGAAGTCCTTTGGTGGAGTTCTTTGGGTCTTCTATGTAGAGTTTCATATCATTAACAAATAATGACAGTTGCACCTCTTTCTTTCCTAACTTTATTGCTTTTCTTTTTTTCTCTTGTCTAATTGTTTTGGCTAATGTTTCCAAAACTATATTGAACAGGAGTGTTGATAGTGGGCATCCTTGTCTCTTTCTTGATTTTAACATGAAAGTTTTCAGTTTTGGACCATTTAGTATGATGTTGGATATTGGTTTTTTATAGATAGCTTTTATCAGGTTGAGATAAACACCACTATTCCAATTTTTATTAGGAGTTTTATCATGAATAGGTGTTGTTTTGTTAAATGCTTTTTCTGCATCTACTCAGGGGATCATATGATTTTTGTTCTTGATTCTGTTACTATAATGTATTACATTTACTGATTTACATTTGTTGAGCCATCCTTGCATCCCTGGGATAAATCTGACTTGGTCAGGGTGTATGATCTTCTTGATGGCCCTCTGTATTCTGTTTGCCAGTATCTTGTAGAGGATTTTTGCATCTATGTTCAGTAGTGAGATTGGCCTGTAGTTCTCTTTTTTGCTTGGGTCTTTCCATGGTTTTAGAATTAAAGTAACACCTGCTTCCAGGAATGAATTTGGAAGCATTGCTTCTCTTTCAATGTCTTTGAAAAATTTAAAGAGTAGTTGTGATAGTTTTTCTCTAAATGTCTTGTAGAATTCAGCAGTGAAGCCATGAGGACCTGGGCTTTTCTTTGTTGCTAATAATTAATTACATTTTCAATTTCATTGATTGTAATTGGGATATTTAGAATTTTTATATCTTTTTCATTCAACTTTGGTAATTCATATGTATCTAGAAATCTATCCATTTCTTCTGTGTTCTGCATTTTATTAGTGTACAGGTTCTTGAAGTAAGTATTAATGATCCTCTGGATTTCTCCTGAATCTATTGTATCTTCACCTTTTTCATTCCTAATGGCATGGATTTGAGTCTTTTCTTTCCTTTTTTGATGAAGTTGGCTAAGGGTTTATCGATTTCATTTATTCTTTAGAAAAACCAACTCTTCAAGTCATTGATTTTTTAAATCATTCTCTTAGTCTCCATTGCATTGATTTCTGCTCTGATCTTTATAATTTCCTCCCTTGTACAAGCTTTGAGCTTGTCTTACTTTTCTTTTCTGGAAGCTTAAGATTCAGCATTATGTTGTTTATTTGACCTACTTACTGGTGTGGCCATTCATTGCTATAAATTTTCCTTGTAGAACTGATTTCATTGTGGCCCATAGATTCCTGAATGTTGTATTAGCATTCTCACTTATTTGTAAAAGCTGTGTAATTTCTTCTTTAATTTCCTCTGTGATCCATTATTTGTTCAGGAGAGTGTTATTCAATTTCCTTGTGTTTCTGAAGTTCTTGCAGTTTCTTTTGCTATTGATGTCCAGTTTAATTGCACTATGGTCTGATAATATACATCAGATAACTTCAACTCCTTTTCATTTACTTAAACATGTTCTATGAGCTAGTATGTGGTCTATTTTGGAGAATCACCTATGTGCAGCGAAAAAGAATGTATATTCTGATTGTGTGGGGTGGAACACTATGTAGACATCTATCAAATCCATTTGTTCAAAAATTTGGTTCAGTTCTAGTATTTCATGGCTGATTTTTTGTCTAGATGATCTATTTGTGACAGTGGGATATTGAGGTCCCCCACTACAATTATCTTAGTGCTTATATGGATTTTCATGACCCTTAATATTTGTTTTCTATAGTTGGGGGCATTAATATTTGGTACATATATATAGTCATAATTGTCATCTCTTCCTGTCTGATTGTTCCCTTTACAAGTATGTAGTGAACTTCTTTGTCTCTCTTAATTAGCTTTGGTTTGAAATTTACTTTGTCTACAAATAAGATAGCTACCCCTGTTTTTTTCCAGGTGCCTGTTGCATGGAGAACTCTTTTCCATCCTTTTACTTTCAGTCTTTGAGTTTCTTTTTGAATTAGTTTTGTTTCTTGTATACAACATATTGCTGAATTTTGCTTCTTCATCCATTCTGACAGTCTATTTCTTTTGATTGGTGAATTCAGGTCATTGACATTGATGGTTATAACTAATATGTATTGTCTTATCATCATATTATTAATTTCATGTTGTTGGCTCTTTTTAAATTCCACCCCCTCACTTTAATTTCTTGCCTTGCCTGCTGGACTTTCTCTGTGCAGCCTCATGGAGTTGGGATCTTTGTTGTCTTTTTCCTCTTTTTGATAAGTTTGGCTAAGGGTTTATCAGTTTTTATTCTTTCAAAAAACCAACTCTTCAATTCGTTCATTTTTTGTATCATTCTCTTGGTTTCTATTGCATTAATTTCTGCTATGATCTTTAACATCCTCCTTTGTATGAGCCTTGAGTTTCTCTTGCTCTTCCTTTTCTAGGAGCTAAAGATTCACCATTAAGTTGTTTATTTGAGCTCACTCTGTTTTACTTGTGTGGACATTCACTGCTATGTATTTCCCCATAAAACTGCTTTCATTGTATCCCATAGATTCCTGTATGTTGTACTGGCATTGTCATTAAATTCTAAAAACTGTCTAATTACTTCTTTAATTTCTGCTGTGACCCATTGGTTTTTCAAGAGATTGTTACTCAATTTAAATGTGTTTGTGAAGTTCTTACTATTTCTTATGTTGTTGATCTCCAGTTTAATTGCACTATGGTCTGATAATATACAGGGGATAACTTCAATTCATGTGTGTTGGTATTACTGACTGCTTATACCAGGCCATAAATTTTATTCACATAATCTGTACCTCATTGATCAATCGACAGTTACTTTCCAAGTTTTGTACTCACTTATGCTGGAATTAATAGCAGGTGTCAGGGGCCTAAACTTCATTACACATGTTTCTTATGTTATGCCACAGAACTAAACTTTAAACTATGTAAATCAAAACCAAAGGGGTTTTAAAATTTGAGAAGTCACTTTGTTTAAGATAAATGCACTATGATGGTATATTGTACTTTGTAAGCAAATTACCAATTTTTTATTTGTGGATGTAGTTTCTAAAACAATAATTATTTACATAAATGTATAAATTAGATTTAAAATTTCAAAATACAAGGCTATCCCACAAGCATCATTTGCTTGAAAAGTCTCATTTTTAAATCTTTCCTGGCATCAAGTACCCACTTTCCCTTTCTCATACAACTATTAAATATACTTTGACTATTAAAAATATTTTTTTAAAAAGAAGATATAGAAATGGCCCAGTATAAGAGAGAAAGAAACCCAATGTCACTAATCTTCAAGGGAATGAAAAAAAACCACAGTTAGCATCTCACCTCAGTTAAGATGATTATCATCAAAAAGACAAAAAAAAAGGCTGATGATACAAAGAAAGGAGCTCTTCTTATACACTGTTGATGGGGACACAAATTGATACAGCCATTATGGAAAACCAGTATTAATTTTCTTTAAAAAAAAAACTGAAAGTAGAACTACCATATGATCTGGCAATCCTACTACTAGGTATATATCCAAAGAAGATAAAATCACATCAGAGATATAACTGCATGTCCATACTTATTATATCATTTTTCTTAACAGCTGAAGATAAAGAATCAGCCAATATGTTCATCAGTTAATGAATAGATTAAAAGGAGGGGTGCTAATATACACAATGGGACAATGGAATATTATTCAGTCATTGCAAAGAATGAAATTTTGTCATTTGTATTCATGCAGGATAGAACTAGAGGATATTATGTCAAGTGAAGTAAGGTACAGAAAGACAAATAATGCATATTCTCATTTGTGGAAGCTTGAAAAATCAATCACAATTAAATGGAAAGAAGAATAGAGTTCACTTATGGCTAGAAAAGTAAGAAAGAGTGGTTATGGAGCTCAGATAGTGGGTTCCAAAATAGAGATAAATAAGGGGAATTAGTCTTAATGTTCTATAGCACAGTAAAGTAAATGCAGTATAGTCCACAACAATTTATTAAATATTTCAAAATAGGTCAAAAGCTTGAAGGTTCTCAATATACAGAAGTGATACTATTTGAGGAGATAGAAATGCTAGTTACCCTTATTCAAATATTACACATTGGGTATGTATATCAAATTATGATTCTGTACCTCATAAGTTAAGTACAAGTACTATATGACAATTTAAAAATATTAGAATATGGTGGTACATGCCTGTAATCTCAGAACTAGGAAGTCTGAAGCAGGAGGATCATTAATTTGAAGCCAGCTCAGGCTACATAGAGAATTCAAGGCCAGCCTGGACTATATAGTTAGTCCCTGTCTCAAAAAAAACCAAAAAACAAAATTTTTTAAACTATCAAGTCACTAAAAACAAGGGAAATCTGAAAAACTGTTATAGCCAGGAAGAACTAAATGACATGACAATGAATTCTTGAATGAAATCAGTCTTTGTAGATAGGGAGGGAGGGATTGAAGGGAGGGCTGGGGGATGGGGAAAAAATAAGAACCCAGAATGATTATGTGAAGGTACAAATTTCCAACAATGAATGTCATTATATTGTATAATATAATTTGATATATATTGGTACACCTGAAGTGTACCAATAAAATTAATTTAAAAAAATATTGAGAAAGGGGTATTATGTAAATCCTAAGGAAATTTAAACATATTATGGTCTTTGGTTAATATGCTTATCAATTGTGATATGTTGACTTAAGAAATGTCTAGCAGATTAATAAAGCACAGCTCTTGGCAAACGTTTCTCTGTGTAGATCTCATTTAGTGTCTTTTAGTCTAATTTAAAAGGTTCCTCCATAAATAACTTTTATATCTTTTCATATTTGAATTTCTAGATAACATATTTTGTGAATGGCATATCTTCCATAACTTTTGTATTGCTAACTTAAAGAAATTCAAATGACTTTTGAATTTTAATTATACACTGGTTTGCCATACCAACTTTTCTTACTAGTTATATAACTATATTTGTAAAAAATTTCTATGTTAATCATATCTATAAAAATGGGCAACTTTGTTTATTCTAATTTCCCTAACTTTTATGCCTTGTCTTTATTGTACTACTGCTGTTGAATGGGAATGATCACACAACCCTTCACTCATTGATTTCAAAGAAAAAGCTTTGAGCCTATCACTGTTGAATGTGCTGTTTGCAAATCAGAAACAGAATAGTCTGTCTCACTCTAACTTACATGACTCTTAACTCATTTATATCTTGTAATTGTTTCTATCTGTACTGCATTTTCAGTAATTCTTTAGGAATAATTTCTGGTTCACCAATTCTATTTTACATCTAAGATGCTATTTAACCTTTCCTCTATCTGTACTGCATTTTCAGTAATTCTTTAGGAATAATTTCTGGTTCACCAATTCTATTTTACCTGCATCTAAGATGCTATTTAACCTTTCTATCAAGTTTATAATTTCATTTACTATATTACTCAATTCTACTAGCTTAGTTTGTTCATCCTTATAGTCCCTGTTCATTAAGCATGTTTTGGATCCCCACTTTTATTTCTTTAGAATATTAAATAGATGCACTTATGCTTTATATCAGGGGTTGACTTAACCATGGCCTGCAGGTCAAATCTAACCCAACCAAATTTAGTCTAGCCTGTTTTTGTAAATAATCTTTTAAGAAATTCAGCTGAGTCCATTTCTTTTGTATTATCTTGATTGTTTTTACCTTCAGTGGCAGAACTGAGTCATTGTCCAGCAAGCTTAAAATCAGTACCATCAGATTCTTCACACCTTTTCTAAGCTTTGTTGTTCACAATTTCAAAACCAGTAGGCTCTATGAGTCTAATTCAGTTCTTTTTGTTTCTACTGGCTTTAGCTCACATGGCTTATTTCCTGATATGCTATTCAATTTGCAATAGTGAGCTTGTGTTTGTTGAAAGTTTATTTGTGTGAGTTCTTTGAGGCCTGCATGTAAGATAGATCACTCCAGAAATGCAATGGACTTGTTATTCTAGGGGTGGTGCATACAATAGGTCAAGGTCTCACAGAAAATAAACTCTAAGAAGTACGTTTTCATGAAAACACTTTATTAGGGAGTATTCTCACACTACCCATCAGGGAATGAAAAAGAGTGAAAATAGAGGACTTGAACTGCAATGCATTTGGGGGATGCGATGAAATTTGCAATGCATTTTAGGGGAATTCTACAGCTGGATTGATCCTTCAGCAACATCTCAAATTAAGACAAGGAGCCAGGCTTTAATATGTTAGCATATATGAGTGTTTAGATGTGGACTGTGCCTGAGGAATGCGCTTCATCTTGGGAGAATCGCTTCCTTCAGTAGAAGACCTTTGCTTAAAATAAGTTTCATGTGAGCTATCAGCAAGCAACATTTTGCTCTTAGGTTAATGAATGCCCCCCTTCTGCAGGGGGTGATCTGAGAAGTGCACCATAGTTTGTATGAACTACAGGATATTTTTTGCACAATCTTAAAGCTATATTTTACACAGATACTTAGTTTGGAGATTATTGAACCACCTAAGTAGTTTGAATCTCATTTCTAACCCTACTATAGGGATAGCATGTGGTCTCAAATTAGTGGGAACTATATTTTCCCTCTCTCTAAAGCCAAGTCCAAGACAGACAAGTTTTTCTACTATATCCTTGCATGAGGAATTTTTTTTTCTAGTCATCCTCTCACTGAGATTGTTATCTATAAAGTTTTATGTGTAGGTCTCTGATCTGAATTCCCACCATGCTCAGATTCTAGGGTATTTTTTACCATGCAGATGCTCCTCAATCAGGGTAACCACTGTCCTCAGAGTAAGCTCAATTCATCATTTGGGATCTCTTATGATTCTACTAATTCTATTTCCACTCTACTGATGTAAAGGTGCACCCTCCACATACAAATTTTAGCATTGCTATGTGCTTTACACTAGAGAGAGATTTCAAGAAATCTAGCACAACAAATCATGCCAGCAGACAGATTTCCAAGTGAATCTTATGCACAGTCAAATTTCCAAACCGCTACATTCATATATACTGATGGCTATCAGTCCACTGGGTCCTAAACCTTCTTAGTTTTAAATATCAAAATCATCTCATAGGGGCTGGGAATTTAGCTCCGTGGTTCCACCACCTGCCTTGTAAGCGCAAGGTCCGGAGTTTGATCACCAGTACCCTAAAAAAATCCTCTCATAGGCTCTTCTTTGATCTCTTCAGGTAAAATTTGTAAATATAGATTTTCTATATAATTTATGAAATACAACTTATAACCTTATATTTCAATAATAGTAAGAGATATGAGTTCCTCAACTAAAATATACATCCTAAAGTTCTTTTTTATTTGTAACTCCTTTCTTTTGTTCTCCCCACCAGAGACTTGTATAGCACAATTGCTAAATGGGTTGTCGCTGAATGAACAGTTTGTTCACCATTGTGGTAACATTATTCTCCAGGTTGAGTCTCATTCTTAAGTACTATAAGAAAGGGCTAAAATGAAGAATGATACGATGACTTAGCATAACGCATAGCAAATGATCGAGACATACTGAAGATAACATCATACTGAAAGGAATTAATTTAATGGTGGATTACATTTTACTGCTTTTGTCTCTCTGATCTGTGCTAATGGGAGAAGACATTAAAGCTTGCAACCAAATCCATTTTCAAGGAATTTAAAAGATGATGTGGGTTACAAACAATTTAAACTCAGTTCAACAAATATTTATTGATCATCCATTACATGTGAGCTACATTGGTATGTATTCAGCTGCTTGAGAAAAATCACTGCTGTAAAATAAAGTGCATTAGTAAAGCCTTGGAAGACTTTGTTTTTCTTTTCTCTGTTGTTAAAGTAACTTAAAAAAAGAATAAAACCATCATTTCTGCCTTACTGTAATCCAAAAGTAAAGTCTAAATCTTCATCTCCTAAGCATACTGCTTAGGGATATTTCTCATGTTCTCAGTGCTTTATGTTGCAACCATAAACTATAACTAAAGGGAGAATCCATTTAGCTCTCTAGAGTATGCTCTGCCAAGTTATCCTTATTTATTGCTTTTTAATGAAATTTTTCATGTGCATCAAAACACAATCCTACAATAAAGGAAGTGCTGCTCCGAGACCTGAGTACTTTGTAATATAGAATTTACATGTGAACATTAATTTTTCTAGATGGAATTACCTAATGGATTTTTTTGCTTGGGAATAAGGTTTTTAATTAAGTTACTGAGCATTCTACTATTAACTCTTCCATAGATGAAAGCTTTCAGAAAGCTCAGAAAATATTTTAAACTGTCCTATTTTCCTTAAGAATATGAATCTGAGCTGTCAAGTACCCTAAATCTTCTCTTCTGAAAACACACACAAGAGAAAAAAACACACACACACGTACACATTATTTAAACTGCCACTAAAATTAAAATTGTTTCAGAGAGACTGATTCTAGGATGAAATAAAGGTCTCTATGTATACTCCCATCTGTGAAGACTGATTTAACAGTGAATTTGTTTATTATATTAATTTCTCTTTTTGTTCCTCTAAAAATACCAAAACAATCAAAATTGTTATTGTAGAGTGATTCTGATTATAAATAAGAGAAAACCTGACTCACACTAACCTATGCAATAAAGACATTTATTATTTTACATAACAGGAAGTCCAGCAGAACAAGTTTAAAAGTTGATTAATTCAACAAGACCATTGTAAACCCACATTCTGTCTCTTTATTTAACAGTCCACAGTGAGCTTAGCGTGACTCAAAGATGCTTTTCCCTGGGCTTGTTCTCTGTGTAATTATAGGTCAGCAGTGGCAAGCAGGATGATATATTTCCTTATTTATGTTCAACAAGTTAGATTTCCCCCACACCCAACATGGAGTAATAATCTTTCCCTATAATCTCATTGGGCCAATTTCTAACACATGGCCATCCCCAGTCTAACAAATGTTTCTGGGAGCTATCCAAGCTCTGTGTCTTAGTCTGTTTTCTATTGCTATAAAAGAATACCTGAAAGTGATGAATTTGTAAAGAGAAGAGGTTTACTTAGCTCACAGTTCTGATAAATGTATAACCAAGATTGGTTGCTGACATCTGCTTGGCTTTTGTGAGGGATTTTCACTGGGGTATGTGAGGCATAGGAACAGAAGGGAAAGAGGGCATTGCAGAAATGACAAAGGTGGGCTGAAATCCCACAGTAGCTGACACATTTTTTCAATGGATTCATGACCTAACTGCCTCCTCTTAGATGTTTCCTCCCAACCTTGCTTCATTGGTTGATAGAACAAACCATATTGAAACCAGAGCAACGTGATTTGCTCATCAGGACTCAATGCTGATATGGGGATGGGGTGAAAATCTCAGCATAATCAAGTCGTGTTGGAGTTTGAGAAGGGAAAATGAATTTAGAAGAACACCAAAAATATCCACTATAATTGTCTATTCTGATACGTTGTGAAGGAAAACACTAGAAATAGTTTTTAAATGAATTAATGAGTTACAAGTTTACTTGAATGGATGTGTTTTTAGTGAATATTGTGTTTTACTGTGACATTTTCAAGCAGCATATTGTTTTATATGGTGTGTGTGTATGTTTGATGCTAACTATTCTGAGTGGAATAAGGTAGAATAAAGAGTTGTTTTAATTTGAATTTTCATAATGACTAAAATGCTAAACATTGTATTTATCAACTATTTGTACTTTTATGGAGAAGTGTATGTTAATTTCATTTGCCCATTTTTTTTAAATGAGTTGTTTGTTTTGAGGGGTTTAATTTTTTTTAGTTCTTTATATATTCTATACATTAGTCCTTTATCAGAAGAATAACTAGAAGCTTTTTAATTTAATATAATCCCATTTTTGATGTTTGACATTATTTCTTGTGATATTAGAGTCGTGTTCAAGAAGTGTTTGCCTGTGCTTTTGCATTCACATGTTTCCACTATATTATCTTCCAGCAGTTTCAGTGCTTCTGTTTTTATATCTAGGTGTTTGATTTACTTTTTAATATAAGATGAGAGAGAAGAGTCTAGCTTCATTCTTTTGATTAATCAATTTTCCTAGTAGCAGAAGGTCTAAAGGTGTAGGGAAAGTGGGAAGGGTAGGGGAAAGGGAATGAGGGAAAAGAAAAAAATATGAGAAAATGAAAAAATGGAAATAAAGTATTTGTAAATGAGGAGGAGAGGAGGGTGTGAAGGGAGCACAGGGACAAGGGGAAAACATGAGAACCAAGACCTGTCATGTAAAGGTACAAGATCCCAATGATGAATGTAACTGTACTATATACCTAGAATGTACCAATAAACTCAATAAAAAGAAAAAAAAATTCCTAGTAGCATTTCTTGAAAGATATTATCCTTTATCCAATGTATATTTTTGGCCCCTTTGTCAAAGATCAAATGGCTGAAGGTGTGTGGAGTTCTATATACATGTGTATCATTGATCTATATGTCTATTTTTGTGCCAGCACATGCTGTTTGTTACCATAGATTTATAATATAACTGGAAATGTAGAACTGTGATACCTCCCTCTTTCCTCTTTTTGCTTAGGATTTCTTTAGCATTCTGATTCCATATAAATGTTAGTGTTATTTTTTCTAGTTCTGTGCTGAATGTTGTAGGTCTTTTAATATTAGTTGCATTAACATGTTCATGACTGGATCATAATTTGTACATCTCACTGCCAGGTGACTTGAACCACCAGTAATACATGCAAGACTGTCCCAGGCATGAATGTACCACTTGTTCTCAGCAGTACAAGCTGCTGATGGCACAGTCATGCATGTACCACCAGTGGCTCAAGCCAGCAGGAATGTGTTAAATCTATATATTTCTTTTGGTAACTTCTTTCTTCCGAGAACTATAGTTGTTGCTACAGAGGTCTTTCAACCCCTTGGTTAGGTTCAGTCAAAGGTATTTAAATTTTTTGAAACTATTACACATAGAATTGTTTTCTTGATTTCTTTCTTGGTAACTTCATTATTAGTATAAAGGAATGCTATTGATTTTTCCGTGTTGATTTTTTTTCAGCTTTAATTGAGTTTATTGGTACATTTTAGGGATACAGTACAGTTACATTCATTGTTGGGAATTTGTACCTCTACATGAAAAGTCTTGGTTCTCATTTTTTCCCCTTGTCCCTGCCCTCCCTTCACCCCCTCCTCCCCTCCCCATCTACAAACACTTTATTTCCATCTTTTCATTATCTCACATTTTTTTCTTTTCCCTTATTACCCTTCCTCTACCCACCCCACCTTCCCTACACCTTTACCTCCTTTCTTCTGCCATTTTGTTTAACTTGTTTGTTAGCTCTAAGAGTCTTCTGGTGGAATTTTGGAGTCTCCTATGTAAAAATTTTTATTAGCTTTCTGAACACTTCTATAGTGTTGGCTTACTGGTCATGGATTCCTTACTTTATCCTTACCTTGGAAGACTTTTTTTTTTT
>NW_022900917.1:43174728-43178199 GCF_012274545.1 Fukomys damarensis
TTTTTTTTTTTTTTTTTTTTTTTTTTTTTTTTTTGGTACCAGGGATCGAATTCAGGACCTTGTACTTTCAAGGCAGGTGCATGGTGCCACTGAGCTAAATCCCCAACCCAGTGAGAAGTCCATTATTCTAATGGGTTTGCCTGTGTAATTGACTTGGCATTTCTCCCTTGTAGCTTTTAATATTCTTTCTCTGTTCTGTATTTTGGGCAGTTTAACTATAATATGCTTTGGAACGGTTCTAGTTATGTCTATTTGGAGTCTAATGCCTCTGATACTTGGATGTTCATATCATTTGTTAATTTTTCTGCTATTATTTCATTAAATAGATTTTCTGTACTTTCAACTTATACTTCTTTTTCATCTATGCTAAAAGTTTGTATTTGGTCTCCTAATGGTGTTCCAGATAATTTGTTTGTCTATTCTCTGGACATAGTTAGTTTTGATTTTTTGTTTTTTATCTCATGGTACTGGGGATTGAACCCTGGGCCTTTGCACTAAACTATATCCCAAGCCTTTTTAATTTTTGAAATAGGATATTTTCTTTATTACTGTCTGGATGTAGTAATTTGACCACCTTGTCCTCAAGCCCTGACATTCTTTCCTCTGCTTGATTTAGTCTTTTCAACTGAGTTTTTTATTTGGCTTTTTGAGCTTTTTCTACCCAGGATTTCTGTTTTCTTATTTTTTCAGAATTTCTCTTTTTATTGAAATGATTTTTATATCCCTTATTGTCTTTCTTAATTTATTGAGCTCTTTATTTGTATCTTACTTGAATTAATAGATTATTTTAGCAGTCTTTGAATTCTTTGCATAGCATTTTGACCACATTGATTTCTTCAGATTCATTTACAAGGAGCTGTGGACTTTTGGCCAAGTTGTGTTTCCTAGTTTTTCATGTTTCTTGTGTTTCTGTTGAAATTTGCACATCTGTTGGAATGAATATCCCTATCACTTTTATGTAACAAGTATCCTTTTCTCAACACTGTGTAACAGGTTATTAGTTTGTTGTGCAGTATTGTCTTTAACTCAAAGTAGATTAAATCTTTTACTTTCCCTGTGCCATCTAAGCCTATGCAGAGTTTTGACTGTTTTCACATTGTGTCCAAATATGTTGGACCTACTTTCTCTGTAGGACTTGCATGAGTAGGTCTCTCTGCTAGTTTAAGCACACGTGATACAGACAGCAGAGTTTGTGTGTTGTTTTCTCTGTGGCTACTCCTCTAAACTAGTCAGAAGTATGTAGTCCAAGCAGGTTTTGGAACAACCAGAGCTCAGGCCCTTCATGGGCCCTTCCTAGTTACCCAGTTGTGTAATTTATCTCTGTTAAGGGGATGAATGTCCAGGACTAGCTCTTCAGCATCAGCATCCCTCCTTTCTGCCTTCTCAGTGCTGGGTTGTTGTTATAGCTTGTGTTTAGATGTCCCCCCAAAGACTTACATGGATGAAGTGGGGCTTTTTTTTTTTCAGAGATGGCTGAATCTGTAAAGTGCAATGCTGGGATTAAGAACATGTGATTACTAAAGCACTACATGTGATAGATGGGTTTGGCAACACCCTAATCCCAGTAGTCTGAATAAGATAAAAGGAGCAGAAACACACTGTTAAATTTTCTTGTTGCTTTTGCTGCTTCCACTCCCATGAACTGCTACCCCTCAGCCACCCTGCCTTGGAACCAGACAATGATGGACTGAAACCTCTGTAAACTAAGCCAAATAAATCCTTTCCCTTTTAACTCTGGGTGTCAGGTATTTTGTTTCAGCAACAACAAAAAATAATAAACACAGTTGTCAACTCAGGACCTTTGTATATTCTATTCTTTAAGTTGAGGTATCCATCAAAGTTTGAACAAGACTAGATTTTGGAAACACTGGTATTATAACTCATTTGTAAAACACTCACTAATGTATTTAGAGTTCTGGGTTCAATCCCGAGCACCACCTTGAGAGGGAGAACTGGTTACCAATAAACAACTTAGAAGTAATCTAGATGCACACATATAATAAATAAAAACAACCATACTTATAACACCACTATTCTTAGAGCAGAAGGGGGCAGTAATGCTACAGAATATACTAAAAAGTTAAAATTAATATGAGTAAATTAATAATAATTTTTTTTAATTTAAAGCATGTAGAGAGTAAGAAAGACCAAAAAAGAAATTAATAGAGAAAAGGAGCAAAAGTGTGAAAAAATATGAGAGAAAAATAAATTGATTAATTTTTAAAAATAATAAAATTAGATTAAATATGAGGAAAATAAAACTAGAGGAACAAAGCAAAAACAAAGAAAAAAGTATAGATTCTTGCACAAGTGTTTGAACTGGAAAGCTGCTCTCAGGACTTCTGAATTTAGAATTACCGGGTATAGGAGGGAAGTCAAGAGTCACTGCTACAGCCTGAGTGTTCCTTTTACAGCTCCAACCAAATGCGCAAAACCAGTAAGAGCAATATGAGAGCTAAGAGGTGACTAGTTGCCTTCCATAATGGGCTAAGGCAAAGTCTTCAACATGGCTATCTTCCTCTCATAGGCCTTTGAATTTACTCCAGGATGGGAACTGCAGCAACAGTAGGAGGTTTTTGCTATACTTTATCACCACCAAACCACTGCATTGATTGGGCTTTGGTACTCAGACCCTTTGTCAGAGCCCTGGGGAGCACAACAAATGTCCAGACCAAGGTAGTTTTCCCTCTGAATACCTCTGCTTTTGGAGGAAGGGACTGAACCAAAGGGATCTGTGCTAGTGTAGGAAGTCACAGAAACCAAGCTCTGACAGTTACAGCCAGGTGCTCTCAGATGTAGCCCACAAGTATATTCATAGATAGCTGGTCTCACTCTCCATCACAGAAGACAAACTATCACCTCTAAATGGAAGTGCCTTCTCTTCCCCCTCCTCACAAACTGTACTTTTTACTGGCTATGGCTCTTAGCAGATTTGTGTCATAGTCACTTTCATGGACCCAAAGTATTTATTGGGATGGACACCCACTGCATCAGTGACAAGAAGAGGCTGCTGCACTTGGGAGATATAAAATATTACAGGGGCTTTTTATCCCCCAAGCAGTAAGCTCAGATGTTGGGATCATTCTTAAGTGTTTTCGTGTTGGGACACTCAATTTCCCTTATTATTCTAAAGAACAATCTTTCTGAGTTTCATCTGGCCATTGACACCCTCTCTGTGCACCAGCACTTTCCAACAAATCCCCTACTTCACATACAGCTACACACCTGTTCATTTTGTTTAATCTCTTGGGGCAACAGGTGGGTGCTGTGTGCCTCTAATCTGCTATCTTCCTTCCCTAAAAATTCTTTACTACATCCAGGTAAATTGTGTCGTTAGAAGTATTGAAAAATTGAATGTACGGCTTGTATAAACACAAAATCTCTATGGGAGTTTCTCTGAAATGAATTTTCCTTTTAATTTTATATAAGGTATCTTATATCCCCAGTTGCTCTTGCTGAAAATAATGAGAA
>NW_022900917.1:43178241-43216076 GCF_012274545.1 Fukomys damarensis
ATATATATATTTCTCATATGTCAAAGAAATGCCTGAGCAAAGAGCAAATAGTCCCAAATGAAGAAGTGTATCAATGATTAGATTCAAATACCTATGAAAAGGACAAGAAACAAAACTACCAGGAAAAGAAAAAAGAAAAAGTTAGACATATCCATTACAAAATTATGTGTTGTTGTTTCTGGGATTCACAATGACACACATTTGGAGAAGAATCTGCTTTTAGTTCTTTTTACATTAAAGGACAAGAAAAATATTTTTGTAGAAAAGTAATAGTAGTAGCTACTATATGTTAGGAGGTGATGATAAGTTAAGAATTTCCCAGACAATATCACACTGGAATTATGAATGTGTAAACCCACCCAGGAAGGATTCTATCTCTCTAGCACCTACCACTGTGCCTGATAGATAATATAACCTTAACATGCTGAATCAAATTATTTTCACAAAAACTTTATGCAAGAGTAAATTGGTACTTACCCCAATTTAAGAATTAGGATATACCATCTCTAACTGTTTAAACATTTTAGTCAAGGGCCCACAGAAAGTGAGGCCCAGACTGGAATCCATCAACTTCACAATCTCTGTAAGTAAAGAAGGAAATGGCTAAGAGAGGATAAACAGACTTGCAGACAAATGTGAAGAAATAAAGTAAATTTTCCAAGAGAACTAAAAGAATCATATCACAGAGAAGTATGTGCACCCATGTTTATAGCGGCACAGTTTGTAATAGCTAAATCTTGGAAACAACCTATTTGCCCATCCGTTGGAAACTGGAAATTTACATGTTTTAATACTAGTGCCTTTGTTATCTTTGAAAGACTGGCCCTAAATACATTATGCAGACTTCCAAAGATTAGCTCTAACTTAATGAGCTGTCAGTCATTATCTGGTGCAGAGCCCAGCTGGGAAGAACTTCCTTGTGATTCCTTCTTATCATCTGCTGACTGGTTCCAGGAGGAAGGAGTTACAAGATACAGGTCAAACAATACCTCAAAAGGAGATTCTGCTATACTTAGTTTTCTCTTAAGAGGATCTCATTCTTTCTCCCATTCAACAAATTAGAATATGAAAGAACACAGAAGACTGGATTCATGTAGTGGGGAGCCCTCCAAGTAATAAAAGTGGACAAAGTAAGAAAAAAAGTACAAAGGCAAAAATGTGATAATATGAAATATTTATACAGACCTCACTATGTGTCAGTAGTGATCCTAAGCACTTGACATGTATACTTAATCTTCACAATGATCCATTAAACACCGGTATCCCCAATCCATAGAGGGAATGAGGCACAGAGTTTAAAAATCTTCTCCAACGTTACTCAACTAACAGCAACTTGGCTCCAGAGTATGTGCTTTTACCACTTCGTTTTTGTTTTAGTAGATAATTGAGTTTTGTTAAAAGAAGAAACTTCCAGGGACCAAGCATTTGGGAATATTTGAAAGAAAAAACAATGATACTTTGTCGCTCTGGAGGTGGGAACTACAAAAGGGGGTCCTAGAGAATAATACTGGGATTTCAGTACCTATAATGGGAAGAAGAGGAAGCAGGGGCTGTGTCTTCCAAGAGCTGAGTGAATCTCCTGTGTCGTGAAAAATTATTTCCTTTAGGCAAAAGAAACTGAGGGATGTTTTAATCTACTCGGAATATAAGAGATAGGGGATGTCTCTGAGCAGTAGTTGCCCACTAGTCTTTATAACCTCCGTGTATATTAAAAATTTTTATTCCTTCATTTCAATCCCAAAGGGTAGCCTTGGAGTCTTAATTTATATCACCTAAGAGTAGGAAAAAAGCCTAGTAAATTGTGAAGAAAATCCTTCAGTTCACCCTCTATAGTTGTGCCCAGCTAGGTTTTCTCTTTTAACTTCCAGTAGATAATTTACTATTTTAAACCTTCCTGTTTATAGTACCAAATTATTGTTCCCTCCTTCAAAAAGTACCAGCTATCACAAATTATTGTTCCCTACTTCAAAAAGTACTGGCTATCAAATTTAGAAAGAAGAAGCTTTTGTTTGGTGAAACAAGTGGGGCATTTGAGATCGTGTCATTTTTCATTATGACTATGGTTACTAGTCATTCCATCAATAATTTATTGTTTACAAAAGTGACCTTCCATGGATTTTCCTAAATAGCTTTTCTTACACTGCTGTTTGATAAATAATCAAGCCAATAACAGATACATTTCTAAAGCCACTCCCAAGAATTTCTAAAAGGTAGGGTGAAGGGACCTCTTTGTGATGAAAATGACAAAGCAGAGTTTGAGCAATCAGTTAGGTTTAAATAATCCCAGGCGTGGTCCTTTATATCCTGAATTGGAGAAGAGGAACCATTTGCTAGGCTAAATTATCCATCTCCCTGCGGCTGTAAAGCAGCTACACATTGCTTCCCTTGTACTCTTGAGGAGCTCACAGGCCCAGATAGAGGTATTTTCCAGCAAGCCGTCAAGTGATCCATCTATCAAAAGCAACTACATCACCCAGCTGAGTTTTCTTTCTCTGCCAACATTTTTATGGGGTCAGGTGGGACAAGGCCAGAATATGATGAAGTTAGAAAAAACAAAGGTCAGAGGAATATGTTCCAGAAATGAAAGAAGAAAAAAACCTGGTAAATTGTGAAGAAAATCCCTCAGTTCACCTTCTTTGATAGTTGTGCCAGCTAGGTTTCCTCTCTTAAGTTCCAGTAGATAATTTACTGCTTGCAACCTCCCTGATCATGGTATCAAATTTGTTCCCTACTTCAAAATACACTAGTTATCAGATTTAGAAAGAATAAGCTTTTGTTTGGTAAAACAAATGGAACAATTTTAAAGTTATATTGAGAGTTGATTTACAGTACCTTGATTTTGTTATCTCCTTTTATTCTTTTCAGAAATACAGACTTTGACTTGGTTACTAGAGGCAGTTTTGTATGTTTTAAGAAACCAAATTTGAAAAGCTACAATTGGAATAGTGCTTAAACCATATCAAATTATTGTGAGCAAGCCAATGGCCTTTTTATTCATAAACTTAAAAAAGTATGATCAGATCATTTGAAATTTCAAAATTAAAATAATTAGAAGTAAACACATAGCACTAAAAAATCATTATCGGATAAATCCAGAAGTCTCCCTGGGTTCTGATCTCCTCTACAATTGCCTTGCCTGATCTTGGAAATTTCTATTCTTCTAATAAATAAAACCATGTAAAGCATGCAAATTACATCCTTATTCCTGGGTGTACCTTTAGGGCTGGAGAGATGAATTCTGAATGAACTGATAGAATTTTTGTTTTCTGATAAAAATACATAGAGACATAAACACATACTCATGTATATGTATTACTCTACATTACCTTTAGTCATTGTTCAGTGCCATAGAAAGTTATGAAAAATATTCATTCCTATTGTACTTTACTAGTTTTTCCATTTCCTTTATGCCAACCTTTGTGGTGTGTGTGTGTGTGTGTGTGTGTGTGTGTGTGTGTGTGTGTGTGTTTTGTTTTTTAGTGCTAGGGATTGAACCTAGGGTCTTACACCTATTAGGCAAGTGCTATACTGCTGAGCTATACTCCCAATCTTTTTTGGTTTTTTTTGACATAGCATCTCATTAAGTTGTCTAGCAGGTTGATCTCAAACTTGTGATTCTCTCAAGTAGCTAGTCTTACAGGCATGTACCACTGTGACTAGCTTCCATTAATAAATATATAATAAGAATATCCTCTGTGTAAAACACATAAAAATTATAATTATTTTGTTATGTGCTAGTACAGTGCTCCCTAATTTGTGTCTTCATGCACTGGAAATGGGTAAGACTTGTCTGGCAATCTGAAAGAAGTGTCAACCCACAGAGAACTCTGGCAAACAGACAAAGATTTCAAGTCATCTTCAGCAGTTTAGGATCTTTACAGAAAAAAACCTTTATAGAATAGTAAATTGTTAATTCCAACTATGGTAAAATGTTATTGGTTGCAAATGCTGATTTTAAACTTCTATCATTCTAAACATTTTATAACTATCAACATCTCATGGCACATCTGTAAATTTATGGTGACTCTTCTGCTTGCCACCCCACCTCTCAGCCCACCTCATGCCAGTTTAGAAACTCTGAATCAGAAATGAAGTGCCCCAATGACAGGCTTTCACTTTACTTTTCTCCATGTGGAAAGAATCCAAACAAGATGTTTTCCATAGTGTATGGATTTTGCAGGTCTTCTCTCTGAAAGCTATTTTCCTTTTCATCGATAGATATTTTTAAAAAGAATGAAATCTGGGGATATAGCTCAGTGCTAGACTTTCTATCTAGCTTTTTTATAAAAAAATGATTTTCTTTCTTCTATCATTAGAAACTTTCTTTCTCAGTATCTTCTGTGAGCTATTCAGGAAAGCTTCTGTCCCATGTTGCCACTGTTGTTGTGTTTTGAGCCTCTTTCTGCATTTATTACATTACATGTGTTTATAATCTTCAAAAGCTGATAAAATGCTAAGTAGTTTTAAGACAGGGAAAACAGACCCAATATAACCAGAGAATAACAAGAACCAGCCATGAAGTTTTGCTATATTTCTTAAATGAAAAGACTTTTTCTTGAGAGATGAAAAATAAAATGATGGTTAATGTATTTATTTTTGAAAGGTAAATACTACCTTTTGTCCTTTTTTATAGTGATAAGGTGATAAGACTTATTCCCAAAACGGAAGAGGAAGCATATGCACTGAAGAAAATATACCACCAACTCAAGGTAACAGCGTCCACTCACTTGTACAATAAAATTATGCTTCTGATTTGTTTACAAGGCTTTGGTGACTGAAGTTGAATAATTTTACTTAGCCAGGAGAAGTAAAAGCTAAGAGATTGAGAGAAAATTTAAAGAAAAGTTTCAGCTACTCAAAAATTATCTGATGCATGATTTATTTACTAGTTCATTTATCTGTCTCCCAGCTAGAATGTAGGCTTCTTGACAGAGTTTGTACATTTTTGTTCATTGTTATATTCCTAGCATATATCTGAAATATCTTTAAACTCAATGTTTTATTTGTTTTATCTTTAATGAATGAATGAATGTAGTTCACAGTTTTTCTTCTTGCAATCTTCATATAGACACCCTTGTTACTCCCCTTCTAATCAAACCTTTAAGTAAAAATAAGTTCAGGAAAATAAAAATTAGAAATTGAAGATTTAATGTTGCTACATTTCCATTGGTCTGATAAGAAAATTTTGATGGCAAAGGTTGAAAGCTCTGATTATTCAATCTCTGATGGATTTTATGGATTTTAAAGTTAGACTTTCTCATTTCTCCATTACTGTGTGTAAACCAAGTGTAGGTTTGACTCAAAAGCTATGATGAGAAGTATATCAATTGGCTCTCTTCCATAGCTACAAAAATAGAAGCAGGCCCTTAAAATGTGTTTTGGTTCAGGCTTCATTTTAATGGATGGCACAACAGATTACCAAAGGACCATGATTAATCTTTAATATGAAACAGAGAAATAGTTTTCCTAGATGACAAAAGTGCAATCCTATTTGGAGAAGGAGTTAGGGAATAATGGAGGACAAGATAAGCTTGGTGGTTTCTACAGATATTTATAATCATCATATTTTTGGTCTTTATTCAGGCTTTGATTTTTCTTTTTGGCATCTTCCCTTTGAATATTACATTTATTTGTCAATGACATTCTGAACTTTGCATATAATGATTCCTTTTCATCTTCCTCCTTCCCAGCTCCCCCACAAGCATTGGCACATCATTACCTCCCCAAATTGTGGTTATTTACCAAATACCTGAGAGGCTGTGCTTACTGGGCATTTCCTAGACTTCCTCTCCTCCTTGAAGAATTTCTGCTTCTATGATTCTGACATTAACCATCTTCGAGTCATGTTTGACTATCAAACCCCATGATCATGATGTCTTTTCAATAGCAATAGCTGAACTCTCCACACAGTCTAACAGGGACTTAGAAGTTACAACAAAATGAAGCAAATTTTGAGTAGAAGTTTCCATCTCTGTTGAAATCCCATTTAAATATACTACTGAAAAAATAAAAGAAGTATTTCACTCGTGTCATATTTTAGAGGACAGATAAAATTATCCAAATACTAGAACCAAGAATTTTTATCCAGCTTGTGAATCTATTTACATAATAAGACTTACAAAGTTATGGAAATGAAATTGCACAATTATACATGTTATGATCGCTTCAAAAGCAGTAAGAATTGCACAATGAGGATTATTGGAGAGTGTCTTAGTTACTTTTCTCATTGCTAAGACGATATACCCAGCGCCCAAAGTTAGGGGAGGAAAGGTTTATTTTAGCTCACAATGTATAGAGGTTTCAGTTGGCTGGCTCCCAGGCAGGGTGGCATGGTAGAGGGCTATCACAGAGAGAAACAGTTCATAGAGTGGCAGGCAGGAAGCAGTGAGCCTGCCTTCCTCCTTTCTCTTTATATTGCATCGAGGGTACAAGCCTATTGGTTGGTGCCACACACACACGGGGTGGGGCTTCCCATTATCCAGATCCTGACTTGTGCTAAACCAATCAGTGGGCTGATGTAATTATCACACTTTTGATCCACATTTACACACCCTAGATCCAGCTATCTTTAAAGAAACCCCACCTTTGAATACATGAGGCTTTAGTAGGACATTTAGATACAGGCCATAATAGAGGGGCTACTTATAAATCTCAGAAATGGCATTGATGACCACACATTTATTTGGGGCTATTTTGGTAAATATTTTTAAAAAATCATTCCAGCATGTTATTTTCATTTTTGTCCTTAAGAAAATGTAGTCAAATGGAGAGGAAATGGTTTGGATGTAAGGAGTCTAATGGACAACTGAGAAAAGAAGAGGAGGAAACTGGGTAAGGAAAAAAGGGAGTAGAGTTAAGGGAACAAACAGAGTTACATTTAGAGTATTCACAGGTGCTCCAGCAACTCCACTCCACAGAAAATTATACGTAGCCCTTCTCAGTCCCTATGAGCCATCACAGTAAAACCTCCTTTCTGTAAATTACCTCATTGAAGTGATTCTATGAAGTGGGTACTGTTGTTACTGCTATCTTACAGATAAAGAAACTGAGTCAGATAAACAGAGGTTAAATAACTTGATCTATCACAGTGTGGAATTGGAGTAAGCATCTGGGCCATGCCAAGTCCTCTAGAACCTGAGCAAAGCCTGCCTGCTGCCCTTTGTCCGTTTGCCCTATCATCCTCACAGTGCAGAGGGTTAGGCTAAGTCATCAGGGTAGTGGAGTCCAGACTCAGGATATGAGTGTTATACACATATATTACTGTATTCCAAGGGTCAGAGTTGCCATTACTACCCACTCGGTCAGGATTTTATGGAGGCTTCACATGCCTCAGCATAGAATCTATTCACAGCTATGGTTTACTATAACAAAAGCATACAAAACAGAATCAGCAAAGGGAAAATGAGCATGGAGTGAAGTTCAGGAGAACTCAGGCACGATTTCCAAGAGTTCTCAGATACCAACATGAAAAAATTTGCAAACAGGCCTTTCTAAAGAGAGCATTTTCAGCCTCGCTCTGTTAAATCATTCCTGCACATTTCTTCCCTTACTTTTACTAAAGAAGTAGTTTTATTGGACTAAAGTTTGAAGTGTTAAGCTTAGATAAATTTCTATCTAAAAGCGTCCTATTACCTTGATGTCATTTTAAATTTGAGTGATATCACCAAGTGATCCATTTGCACTGTGGAAAGCAGCAATTCTGACCAGGCAGAAAAAGCAACCTGCAGAGAAGAAAGAATGTGACTGTCTGTCATCTACCCTGTGGAGCTGATAGGACAGAATCAGGGCCATTGCTAACAGTTTCCTTGCATACGTTGTACAGTCCCTCCAAGGGGAAAGGAGGGAGATTTGCCAAGAACACATTGGTTGCCACCTTCTTCTCAAGCACTATGTGGTAGAATTGTAAGACAGCCCCAGGATCTCTGTTCCCTGGTGTACCTGCCCTGCACAATTGCTTTCCTGTGATTATGATGACATGGTCCTTTCCTATATGATATGGCAGAAAGGAGATACCTGGGATGCACCTGATCTAATCAGGTGAGCACTTTAAAAGTAGAGTTTTCTGTAGCTGTTCACAGAAGAAGAAGTGTTCCTGCTGGTCTCAGAGTCATTCAAAAAGTGCTGTGCTACAAACTGTCCATGGCAGGTAATTGCCAAAGAATGAGCATTGATTCTAAGAGGCAGGAATGATCCCTATGGATTAGACTGCAAGCAAATGGAGACAACAGTACTACAACCACAAGAATATGGATTCTGCCATAAGTACATAACCTTGGAAGAGACCTCTGGGGCCCAGATGAGAATGCAGCTCAAGACATGAATTTTATCCCATTCCAACACTGAAGAGAGAATCTAGCCAACTATGCCTAAGCAATCTGATATACAAAACTGTGAGATGATCATGGGTATTGTTTTCAGCTACTGTACTTGTGGTCATTTATCCCACAGAAATAGAAAACAGATATACAGTAAGATAACAACATACATCTTGGCCTTTGGCTCTCAGTTTTCTATATGAAGGCTTTAAATTAATTTCCCTTTTTTAGAACAAAACATCTTAAGAAAAATGAAATGTGATTGGACTTCTTGTTTAGGCTATAAATTCACAAGGTCTTCTCTGAAACATGAACAAATTCAAAATATGTGTACAATATTGAGTGGAATCTGAGACACTATGGTTAAGGGGAAGCTAATTAGATATGCAACTGCTGTTACAAAGCTGGTTACTTTCCTAATTAAATTTTATGGTTTTGCTGAAGAAATGAAACAAGAAAGTTAAACAGAAAATCATGACCCCAGAGAATTGGATTAAGAAAGCACCAACCAATTAAATTGTTAATTAAGAGCATAACTATGATTTAAGTAAAGTTATGATGGAAGGGAACAGTTTGCAGGTGAGTAAAATTAGAATCTGAACACCATGTGCTGCCTACATTTATTTACAAATTCTTTGTGCTCTGAAGGAATAGAGGTGGCTTTATGCAAAAACACAATGTTTCTATTATGGAATTGACACAACTTTGTTGAAAGAGAAATGACTGACATTTCTGTTTCAAGTTGTCTCATCAGAGACCTATAAGATAAGAAATTGCCCTGTTTTTCAAAGAGTTTGTCATTTTTTTTTCAAACTGGAATGTAACCTCAAAAAATATTACATGGTTTGCCAGGTGTCCTTGAGAGACATGTGAAGAACCATAAAATCCTGTGGAGCAAAATTGTACTTCCTATGAGGAAGGCTTCATTCCTTCTCTGTTTTGATGCAAAATTTGCTGCTGCCATTCAAGTGTGGCTCTATCACTCCCCAGTTTTATGTGTTGGCAACTAGTGTCTTCTCTTATCTTTCTTCATGTGCTTCTAAGTCTCTCACTGGACCTACCTTCAGCACACATGGGATCCTTGGGAGCTTAACAATTCATCATCCAATGGGATCATTTAATCAATTGGAAAACATGTAAGGAAGAAGATAGATTGTAGAATTCATGCTATGGGAGTTACAGAGTCCCAATTTTATTAGGAACTGATTGTACAATTATAGAAGCTCTTGGTCATGACTATAGTAGAAATAGTTATAGGATGCCCCCACCCCTGCATTCTTGGCCCTGGTACCACATCTTCTTCCACATAACCTATCAAACAGTAATCTAGGTACTCCTACAAAAGGAGTTTTCAGGTATAATTGTAATGCCAAAATATATGACCCTAAAATAGAGAGACTACCCAGCTCGGCCTGACCTAATCAGGTGAACCCAATTGTTTTTCTCCAGCTGGTTATAGAAGAGGAAATTAGAGAGGTAGAAATCAAACACCCATGTTGTGAACTGCCACATGGTAAGAAATTGCATGCTCCTATAAATTTCTGAGAGCTGTCCCCAGCCTATTAAAAGGAAAATGATACCCCCATCCTACAATCACAAGTAAATGAATATTACCACGAACAAGGGCGAATATAGGGGCATCCTGAGCACCAGATGAGACCACAGTCCAAGCTGATAGCTTGATTTCAGACTAGTATCGCCCTAAGCAGAGAATCCAGTCACACTGTGCACAGACCTCTAACCTATAGAAACAGTAAAATAACACAATCAAGTTGCTAAATTTGTGGTAACTTAGCAATGAAAACCTAGTACAACAGCTTTAAATAGCCAGTGACTTGTTGATTTGGCTGAAGATACTTTGCAAAAGAAAGGTAAAACTGAGTTAGACCATGGACTGTCTGTTTTTTGTTTGTTTGTTTGCTTGTTGTTGTTACTGAGGATTGAACCCGGGTCCTTGCGCTTGCAAGGCAGGCAGCAGAACCACTGAGCTAAATCCCCAGCCCAAGACTATGGACTGTCAATATGTTTGGTACTGAAAATTACCTTTCCTTTTTTGTTATTGTTAAAGCCTTTGTAAAACTAATGAAGCAATGTTACTCTTGCTTCCTCTGACATAATTTTTGAGAGAGAGAAAAAAAATCCTTACAGTCCAAGCTGATGGCCAGATACAGTTACGGATTAAATTTCAGGAACACACGCACTCACAAAATTTCAGGAACACAATTTATAGACATGATTTGCATTTTTCTCTTTCTATGTGGCTATTGATAATTAGTAAACAGAATGCAAAAAAACATATTAAGAGAAACTATATAATATTCAGGAAAACAAGAGTATATTAAAAACATTATTTCAAAAGTAAAAAGACTTCTGCAGTATCATGATGATGGTAACAATTATTACCCAGTACTATGGTTTAGATCTTCAATGTTCTCCAAAACCTCATGTGCTAAAGGCTTGGCTCCAGCCTGTGGTCCTTCTGAGGAGGTGGTACAGACTTCAGAAGGTGGGGCCTACTGAGAGGAAGTGAAGTCACAGGAGCAATGGCCCTTGACTGGGAATACTGGGACTCCATCTCTCTCTGTGCTTCCTGGATGCCATAAAGTGAGCAGCTTTTCTCTGCCATATGTTTCTATCATAACACAATGCCTTAATACAGGTCCAGAAGCAACAGGGTCAAGCAACCTCTCAAACTGTAAACCAAAATAGACACCTCCCCCTTTTAAACTGTTTATCTCAAGAATTTTTCACAGGGACAGAAATCTGATTAATGTACCCAGTTATGCCTTAGTTAATTGATTTATCTAGGTTGACAACATAATCATGGGTTAGTAGCGTAGAGTTTGAATTGACTGTGTTTCCTTTCTACTATAAGACTTCCCATTTTTCCTGTTTAAACAACCTGTTCTGGTATGAAATTTTAAAAGTAGCTGCTCTTATTGAAGAGTAGAAACTACCATTTCTATGATACTAAAGAGGAAAGTTTCATAAATCTGGTGAATCACAGTCTCTCATAGAAGGTGCTTTTGACCAAGCTCTCTCCTGCATGAGACCTCACTTATTAATGTCTTGCGTGCATGGTTAGTGGTTGGCAGACTCCAGTTTGAAATGAAAGCATAGCAAGACTCCTGTGCCTCTTTATCAATCTCTAACCCAGACTGGTTTAATTGGAAGTCACAGGATTCCAAAGGAGTGAGAGAGGAAACTTGCAAAACTCTTTGAACCCAAGTGAATGATGACACTTTTGCCACATTCTGCTAACTAAAGGGACTAGATATCTGTCCAGGTTCAAGGAATACAAAAACTGACTCTAGTGTTTGATATGAGAATTGTAAGGAGATAGGAGAAGAATTTATGGTCATTTTTGTAATTCATTACACACACACACACACCATACATACATATTCCAAGCTGTCACCAAGTCCCTGATGGAAGATGACCTCTGCCTAATTTCTCCTTTTCATTCTCACTACCACTGTCTTAGTTTGGGCCCTAATCATAGTTACTCTGAATTGCACCAGTCTCCCAAATGCCCTTCCTGTAGCCTTCATACATGGCTTCTATTTGTTCTCCACATTAGCCAGCATATCTTTCTGAAATGAAAACCTAAGTCACCTTTCTACTTAGTGCCTCTTACTGTGCCTGTTGTTGACAGCAGTAATCCCCAAACCAAACTGCACATGGAAACTGCTAGGAAGCTTTTTATAAACAGCTGACATCTGGTCCAATATCAGAGATTCTGTCTCAGTTGCTCATCTGAGGCTTTATTAGTATGTTTTTAAAAAGCTCCCTAGGATGTTCCATATAGAACCAAGTGAGTAAGGCACTGGCCTCAGATAGACTCTGAGGTGACACATAGATCCTTCAGGATGACAACTGCCTGCTCTTTTTAAATACTTCTCAATATCTATCACTGTTCTTGGCTTAGTGCCCAACACTTTACTTTTACTGAAGTACTGTAATTATAATTTCTTACCTAATTGTCTTTCTCAAGCCAATCCTCTCATCTAGATTACTCTTCTTTATCCACCTGGAAAGCACTGTTCAACTTTAAAGCCAAGGCTAAAACCTTGGGTTCTCCTTGAATTCTTTGGCCTTCGATGAATTCTGTAGTCACTTATATCTATAGAGTAAATATTCTCTGTATCACTTTGTGCTTTCATCCCCAATAGACTGAGTTTCTTACAGATCTGGAACTTAACAGATTTCTGAATTGTACGTGATGGATAAGAAGTCATTGATGGGAAGCAAAGGGTGACCCTTCAGCTAGTACTAAAAGGGGCTTACCCGTGTATCCACATCCTTAAGCAGAAAAACAGCACAGCCAGTTCTTTGAAAAGACCATTACTACTTGATCCACCTCTCAGATTTCACTTTTTTTCCCCATGTTCCTTTATAGGTGACCCTTTGTATTTATTCTTGAAATGTCATCCGAAGAAATGTTAAATGTGAATTTCTAGAAAACATTAACATGATCAAAGACAAAGGGAAGGATAACATTCCTTTTTCAAGAACAAAGATTGAGCTTTGGATCAGTGAGAAGATTTCTTCCAAGTGCAGATTGTGCTTTGTGCTTTTCCTTGCACCCATGAACTTGGAGCACCATTTGAATATTCATAAGTTATAGCCACAAATTCTTTGTTTCATTAAAGAATTTCCACATTTTGATCCATTTTGCTTTTCTAGCTGTATAAACATGGAACAATTTCTCATACTTTACTTTGTTTGGAGGTCAGAGTTGGTGAGAGATTGGTGCAACTTGAGCCTCATAACCCTTTTTAGGGAAGTGAACCATTGTCCTAATAACTAATATAAAGTTACAAGCATGGAAATAATCATCAATAACCTGAAAGAATAGACTATTATCCAAATGCATTATTAAATTTTTAACCATGTGCTATCTTATACAGTTCATATGTGGAGCTCAGTTAGCATAGTAACTAAGGGTAACCCTTAGAGAAATACTTCTTGCATTCATATCCAGAATCTTTCTTGTACTAACTGTAGGAATGTCGTAAAGTTAACTGATTTCTCTGAGTTTCTGTTTCCTGATCTCCCTTACTAGATGAGAAGTTTCTAAAAGAAAGGACTACTTACCAAAATTCTTTGGGTAGAATTGATGTGTCTGCTATGTTACCCTGGCACTTGCCAGTAGCAGATACCCAACAAATGAAAAAGTAAATGGAATTTATTCATCCATCTACTTGCTTAAGGTGTAATACATAGACCCTAACTTGGATTTTTATCAGAACGTATGAATAACTGAATATATTTTCAACAAGTTTTTGAAAATGAAAATAGTAATAGGTTCTTAATAGTGGAATGATGGTGTTAAGGGGGTATCATGGAATAAGCAAGAGTGTAATGTGGATAAATTGTCCATCTCTTCAATTATTAAGACAAAATTAGGGAAATTTTTAGGAAAATTTGGGGAATAATTAGGATTTCTGTAACAGCTTCGCAATAAGCTTTTTGAAAGAACTATCTCTGAGATCTATTATCATCCATTAAATTCTTACTGAACTCTAACATTTTTGCCTTGGGTGTTGACTAACTCAATAAATGCAGTAACTCTGAATATTAGAAAGATTTGAATTAGAAAACCAGAACTCAGGTATTCTGCCTGAGAGTCACTTTGTGGATTTTTTGTATAATCAAAAAGGTCTGTATTTCCTTAATTTCCTGATATACTTGATTAGTGAACCCTTTCAGTATACCCTAAAAACATCTATTAGGAATGCATGCATGGCAATATTTTTACACTAAAAAAAATTCAGAGCAGCTTTTGCATATTCAACAGGCACAACTACAAAGATTTTGCTCAATTAAAGGAGTTTCCTGTTTTCCACTGTTTTGTTTTTCTAGTTTTATAAATATGGAGGGATTAAAATTCCCATGGTCCCACAAACATTTCTCAGATGTATGCCTGATAATTGCATTTACTTTACGGCTATCTGATCATTGGTGTTCTTTCTATTCTCTCATGTTTCCATCACATTTTGAATGTGAAACTGTGATCTGAGCTAAGGATCACAATATATTATTGAGAAAGGAAAAGAGGAAGTACAAAGAGGATGGAGCATAATCTAACTGGGAAAAGATAATTGATCCAGTAAAGGGACTGTGATATTTTATAAGCTGCATTACAAATCTTGTCTGTTTACTCCCTTGGAGATATTAAAAACACAGCCAGAAGACACCTTTGTGTTATGGGACCAGGTGAGCCTTTTGATAATAGTAATAGATAGCCTTTTGACAATATTCGGAGAGAAAAAGCCTTGGGATATCAGATAAAGAGTAAATAGACAAGAGGATAAATAATGGAAGGGCAGAGTGTACTCTCCTTCCTACCTCTAATATTTCCATCCCTCCTGCCCTAGAATTCTAGCTACAAGAGAAAAAGAAGATAAAAGCAAAAATAAAAGTACATGCTGCATCTGGAAAAGAAGCATGGGCTATTATCGCAGGTAATCATGATAGCAGGCTCCCCATGGCATCTCATGTTTTGTATACCATCCACATCTCATTGGAAACTGAGAAATTCCACATAGAGGGTCCTGAGAATTATTTGGCACTGTCCTGGGATCTTATAATTGACAGGTCCCACTCATTTCCCCAGCCAGCTTTGCCATACCCTATCACCTATATCAAAATCAAGAGATTAACTTGTAATAGAAACCCCATTCATTTAATGAACAAATTATACAACTTGAGCAACAAGATCAGTCAAGGTCCAATCAGGAGAATTTTAATAGAAAATATGTAATATAAAATAATGCTATAATTTGAGTGTGATTTGTCCCTTCTGAAACATACTGAAATTTGGTCCCAGTATAACAGTGTTGAGAGGCAATTAAGAAAGATTCATGTAGCTCTTGCAGAATTTAATTGATATTTGCCATGAGAACAGATAATTTTGCCATGTTATGACATGCCCAAAGCCTTTGCCAGATGTGGCCACCCCATGTTGGATTTCCAGCTTCCAGAATCATGAGCTAAATAAATTTCCTTTCTTTATTAATTATGCAGTCTGAGGCATTTTAGTAGAGCAACAGAAAGCAGAATAATTCAAGCAGCATTAACTAGTAAGTGGTGACCAATTTCTAAAAGTGCATAAGTGAAGAAATACAAAGGCAGAGGCCAGCTACTACCCCTCAGATGAGGAATAGTACCAAAGGAAGGGACTATGAAGTTCACAGAGCATCTTCCCCTCCATCCTAAGGGTGAAATTAAGATATCCTTGGAATTGGTGGCCCAATGAATAAGATATTTCCTAGGTCACCAACATTGTAAAGCTGGTATCTTGCTTAGGTGCCAGCAAAACTTTCTGGAGAATATGTGCCACTGGCTTTCCAACACACTGCCAGGAGCCATGTCATAAGAAAAATCCCCTTTTCTTCCTATGTTACATGTATATCTAAAGCATCCTCTTGACAAAATCTCACACTGACCCATGTGATAGTTAATCATGATTTTCAACTGGATTGGATTAAAAGACACCTAAAGAGGAACAGTAATTAAATTTTGAGCATACTAACTTCATCAATATATTAACCAGCTGATGAGCTTATAGATGAATTGGCTCTGTGGAGGTGGGGCCTATTAAGAGGGAGTAGGACACTGGGAGCATGCCTTTGAAGGGTATATTTTTTTCTTGTGCTCTCCCTTTCCACTTTCTGGCTACCATACTTTCTGTCATAATGTTGCCACCCTAGAGCCAGTTGACTGTAGACCAAAACCTTTGAAACTATAGGCCAAAATATTTCTTCTCCTAAATTGACTTTCTTAGGAATTTGATCACAGCAATAAAAAATCTGACTAGCACAACCAGCTTTCAAAGAAGAAACACATATAGAGTCCAACTTGAGTATCACAAAGCAAGACAAAAAATGAACCTGGAATTGAAAAGCAACATGTTGCTAACTGGCACCACACTCTGTTAACCAGGGATATGGTGGTTAACTAGACAAATTAAAGTCCTTATTTTCATTAACCCTACCATCTAAAAGGACTACAGAGAAGTAAAAAGGCCATGGCCAAGGGTAGGGGCTAAAAGGTAACCTAAAATCCTACCCACTGAAAAAAAAACCACAAAAAACAGGGAGAGAGAAGGAATTTCCCAGCTATTAGGCTAATAGATACCACATGTATGTTATCTCATGTAATACTCACAATTTTAATAAAGATTTATTCCAGTTTCATATATGAAAAATGGAGCCATGCTGCAGAAAATTTTTCCATGTCAAGGAGTCCCTTTTGAACATCATTTAAGTAATTTTTTTTGCGTAAAATATTTATGAGGTTTAAAAAAAAGTTTTTATTGAGACTATATGTTAGCCAACTGAAAGTAAGAAATGTCACTGAGAAATACTGGCTTCTTTTACAATATTGCCCAACAATAGTACGGCCCTGGACAGTTAGCCATCTCTCCTGCCACCTCTAGCAAACTACTTTGCTTTTTAAATTCACCTTGATTGACAATTTGTTAAGTAAGTCCCAACCTAGTATATTTTAATAATTAGAAGCTGTCATTAAAAAGTCATATTTCTAATGTGAATATATGAATAATTAAGTAGGTGCTGAGAGAAGGGGAGAAATGGTGGCAATGAATATGGCATTTGTATTTTAATAAATCTAAAGATTCTACATGTCACATATTTCATTATTTCTCATAGACTTTGGGAAAAATATACTTGAGAGAAATTTACAGATTGTAAAGAAAATATAAAATTGATCTTGGAATAGCAAAATCTCTCAGGGTTGCCCCAGTTTCTTTCAGGAGTATAACAGCCCTTATTAGTCAAGAGACCAGTTGATCAAAGTTGTCAAATAAATGATATAGGCTAAATATTGACTTTTACTGGACTTATAACATTTCTTAATGTAATTTTTTCTTAATAACTTGTTTGAGTAAAATTTATACCATATATACATAAATAAATTAAATCTCAGGTGAAGAATATAAGAAACATGAGCCATACAACTTAATTCTCCAACTGGTACTACTTAACCTTTTTCCTTCATCAGCTCTTTCAATAATGGTATCTAGAGAATGTTCATGAAGCTGGAAGATAGCATCAAATAATAGGTGAGCTGTTATTTGAGGTTATATAGTAAGGATTCCAGGTAAGTTTAATAAAACAGAAAAAGGTTCAGAAACACAGAAATTAAAGTTACAGTATTTCAAGGACAAGTGCAAAGTCCTGCTTGAAAACATTTGCTGTATATGCCACACAGAAAGGAAGGTACAAAGGTCCTAGTGAAATATGAGCATATTATGAATGAACACTGTATAATATGCAAGCTGGTGTGCCTGTTGGGATGGAAGGATTCTGGGTTTTCAGACATTCCTGAGAGACCTTTGCTCATATGGTAGACTATCAGTTAGACCACAAGGTCTTGTTGTCTCTTCTTTTCTGCTCACTGTGTTTTACAACCTCCCTTGCAGTTAATTGTGTCCAGGTAACTGCATGTAACCAAGGACAAACACAAAAGAAATGTGGCCCATTTCCAGGCTGAGCCTTTAAAGAATGGAAGTTTTCTCTCCATGTCTTCTTTTCTCTCCTGTTGCCTTGCATAAAACAAAAACAGAAGCCAGAAGTATAAAGGAGTCAGACAGGGAAATTTTCCAGATCCTGAATCATCACATAAAAGAAGGTTGCCCACTCACAAGAAATACACACTTTTGTCTGTTATATGACCAAGAAATAAGTTTCTTTTATATGTGATTTACTGTATTGTTCTTAAACATCATTGCAACTAATAAAATGATTCATAGATATAGAGAGTTACATTAAATATATGTGACAATAATTTGGCTGTTGGAAAGTAGGTGATAGGAACATAATCAGGAAGGAAAGAAACCAATGTATATGTGGAAATGATATTTTTTAAAATTATCATTTTACCTTGGAAGACAAAATAAGTACCTATAGATCCTATGGATCTAAATGCAGTTATTAAAAATACCCAGAATGTAGCATGTGTTGGTTTTCTTCACTGCTTGCACAAAGGTTAAGAGCCAAGTTCAGACAAGAACTGAGCAGTTCACAAACTAAATAAACAGGAATTATATGTCTGTAAGAGCTAGAAAATCAGACTGACTCTAGATCCTAAACTTAAGACTGGAAAAGATTTTGATCAAAGAGAGTCCATTAATATATCTCAGGTTTGCAAAGTGACATATGAAGGGAGTTGATTTGCTACCTTTCCACCCCAAACTACCATTGCAGTTGTCCTCAAAGTGGTTTCCATTAGTTGAAGAGAAGAGGCAGTATTTGGAGGACAGAAAGGCAAAAAAATTGAGAATTATATCTAGGAAAGTGCCTAGGGTATATTTACTTAATGAAACTTAATGGGAGAATATGGACCACAGCCCATTGGGTTTCTAAGAGATGGCCCCAAATATCACAGATTTGACAAAAAGAATAAAACAAAACTTTTTCTGATAAAACCTTATTCACCAAACAGATCCCCAAACTTGAACAAAGAAAAAGCTGCCTGCAAAAGTTGCTTGTCTCCAAGGAGTACATATTCACCATTACCCACTGAAAATGTGGCTATGAAGACTAATGAGGAAAGGAGAGTTTCCTAAGGAAAGCCAAGGAGTATGGTGAATGTGTAGTTGGTTCAAGAGGGCAGATGTTGGGTCCAGTCAAGGACCTTCCTGTACTGACAGAGCAAGAAGTTTTTCCTGTGTCCTTTGAGATAGATGTTGTTACTATCTGACCTTCACTTTCCTCCCTATAACAAAAGGAACATGTTTTTGTGAATGTCCTATATCTATTCATCAATATGCATGAGGGCAAGGGAATCAATCAGGGGCAGATAACCTGCCTTTTTGTGTGCATCTCAGAACATTAAAAGCCATATCTGGACCTATTGGAGAAGACCATGCTAGCTAAAAGGATTCGGCTAGGGCTCTCAGGCAGATACACAGTAACAAAGTTAGTATCAGAACTCTGTTTCTTTCTGGGCCCATATTTCATGATGTCCTTATATGTAGGAGGGTCATGTGTATGAGTTTCAGCCAAGGGAGGAGAAGCAGAAGTGATCAATGCCATCACAGCTAAGGGTTTATATCCCCTCCTCTCTCTTTTTCTCTATCCTCCGGTTATACAATGACTGTGACAAGACTTTAAAGAATAGTGGCACTATAAGATGAGTGGGCCTTGTCCCAAATCATCATATGGTGTAAAGTCACCAAGGGCGTGAAACAATCGCCTCAGAAATAATGGAAAACTGTTGAGTTTAAACTAGTATACGTTCTGGTTCATTTGCAGCCATAGCTGGTCTTACTTTAACTAATAAAACCAGTACCTCTAAAATCAACTCCAGCTCTGGAACTCCTAGATGTATCGGCCACACATTATAATTTAATATTTTTAAAAGCTGACATGAACTGAGAACTTACAAACATACTCATTCCCCCATAAAACCCTATGCTGGGTATTATATGATCTTGTGAAGAGAAACTGGACTTCAAACAAGGAACTAAGAGGTATTCTTTAGGACATCCAGAGGGAGAGGGGAAAAAGGAATTTAGTAGAACCCCTACAGATTTACTCTAAATTTATCTCTACATGTGTTCAATGATCTTGCCAAATTGACTTCTCTGTTCTCCAAATAGATCTTCTATTTCCCAGTCTCTAAGGCTTTTTATACATATGTAGAAATATATTCCACAACTGTTTAAGTGACACTATGTGCCAGGCCCTGCTCTAGATGCTGACGGCCACTGTAGTAAACACTACCAGCAATACTCCCTGTAAAACAATTTTTAAAAAACAAGTAAAAACTGTCATAGGTGTTGGGGGAAAGTAAAGCAGGGAGGGAAGATGCAGGTCATGGTGTATAGTTTTAAATGTCATGATGAGGGAAGATATCATTGAAAAGAGGGAACTCAAGCAAAAGCTGAAATTTGAAGGAGGTGAGGGTGAGCCTTCAGGAATAGTTACTCCTTTACCTACCTGTCCAGAAGGGCCAGTTTCAGGTGCTATCTCATCAGAAAACTTGCCAGAACTGTGTTCTTACTTTTTTTGAGCCCTTTAAGAACTTAGTTATTCTCTATTAAAATCTGTCCCAAGAGTATGGTTTCCTTACTGAAACTCACGTTGTTATTCATACTAGAATTTTTAGAACAAACCAATTTCATTAAGATAACCTAAGGTTAACAAACTGTAGCTCTCTTTGCCTTCATCCCACACAGCCTCCATCTGCATCTAATGTACTTTGAAATTGACCACTGACATTTCCTCAGCATCATTTCACCCTTTCAAAGGAAACTGCTGTGCACACATCCCTTCCACAAAGATTCGGTCTGTTATGCCTCATATACAAAGGTTATTTTTTTTTTCAAAAGATATATAGTACATGTTTCAATCAGAAGGCCAAAAAAACGTTAAGGACATGTGTAGACTTAAGTCTAGAAAACAGACTGGGGGAGAAGGGAAAAAGCCAAAAAGACAGACCTGTGACACAGTTTGAAGGCAAAGGCAAGCAAAACCAAACAATCACAGAATTACAGATTCACTTTGATCTGGAATTAAAGAGGAAAGAAATTTTAAAAATCACAGCACAGAGTAAGTGATTCAAGTATAGTATCTTGGTTATTATCAAAGAAGAGGCAGAAGGGGAAATCTGACTTGACTGGGAATGCTTTTCAGACTATCTCAGCAAATGTGGTACCAAAAGCCAAGGTTATAAAAAAAGGAAAGTTTAGTAAATACTGATTACAGATCTGAGTGTTCCTAATACTCTTCAAATCTACAATTATTTATTTTTAACCTCTTTTAAAACAAAAATTCATACACATGCTTTTGGGACTATCTGTTTTAAGTAATATCCATTTTAAATGTACAGATCCTTTCTTTAATCAATCATAAGCCTGAAAGAGGTATAATAAAATAAACCATAGAACTCTTTAAAGAAAAAAATATGCTTGTAACTTATGAGAAGTTAAATTTCTAAATTTTCTCCACTGAGATTTGTGCAAAAATAATTGCTAAAATTCAAAGTTTGAGACAAATACTACACTAATCTCCACGTGGGAGGTAAAGAGTATAACTGAAAGCTGAAACTGACCCTGTGTACTTATTTTGGAAACATTCCAAGAATTCAATTCTTGTACCACTTAGAAGTACAGTTCATAGAAACCAAATTATCCTTGTAACTTAAAGCATTTTCTTTAAAAATATAATAGTCATGTAAGAGTCTAACTGAACCAGAGCGACTCCATGTTGACCAGCAAATGACCTAGAGACTGTCGCTCCCCCCATCCCTTATAGGATAACTAATGATTAATTGTGAATTGTTAGGTAACTGCTTTGAAGTAGCTGGGAAACTAAATGAAAACTGCAGTGAACAAAGAGACCCAACATCAATCTCGCTACTCCTTGCTTGCCTGTAGTTGAATGTTCTGAACATTATAATCTAAGTTGTAAATGGAACAATGGATAATCGAACTGCTGATCATTAGTATGTAATGGTCGAGTATATGCTTGATGACCACTAGCTCAGATCAGCTGATTCTTTGCCTTTGTCCCCTTCCTGTAAGTTTTGAGTGTAACCCCCCCCCAATAGCCCTATATAAAATGGCCTCTGTTTCTGAGCTAGCTATGCTCAGATCAGCTGATTCTTTGCCTTTGTCCCCTTCCTGTAAGTTTTGAGTGTAACCCCCCCCCCAATAGCCCTATATAAAATGGCCTCTGTTTCTGAGCTAGCTGCTTCTCTGAGCTACTTGGCTTCAGGAGTGCTGTCTGGCCTGACTAATAAAGGTCTATTTGCCAACTTGCCTGGTGTGTTCCTTCCTGGATGATTCTCGCTGTCCAACAAGATCCTGGAGCCTTGCTGAGCTTTTGGGCCCAGCATTGTGGAAGCCTCTTGGCTGTTCACACTCCAGGAGTAAAATTGAGACTTAAGTCTTACAGTCAAAACCCATACTGAACCTCAAAAAATGAAAATTTATATCCTCCAACTATAGCCACCCAAAAATCAGTTGTGCTTCACATAGTTTCTCTACTGTACTAAGAAATGGCTGTGGGGGAATTGGGTTCTTTGCTTGTTTTGTTTGTTTGTTTAAGAAAAATATAAAAAGCATAGGATTACAAAACTCATTTATAGAACAGTTTTCTATCAAGGATCCTAAATTCTTTATAAAATTAGCTCATGTAAATCTCAGAGCTCCTGACCAGGTAAGAAATGACAAGTGATGTTTCTCATAGGCTTTATCTCCTTTTCTGATAGGAAAAATGAGCCACAATCACTTTTGAAGCTGAGATGGAGTATCCTTTCCTGACATCCAGTTGAAGCACTAGCTAACCTAACCAACTTCTCCAAATGCGACAGCTGTGCCCCAATTTTGTTTTTATTTCTATTTCTCTAAGATCTGGCAATGCACTGTCACAGATGATATCTTCATGTAGACCTTGATGAGTTGAGAGACAGGAAAGAACAATTTTAGACCTCAGTTTTTTTGTCTCTCAGGTGTGGCGGCCCAGCCGTCACATCAGGAACATGCCTGGGTTGGGGAGTGAGGATTGGGAAAGGAAAGAACACTCAAGCTTGAGTGGAGACCAAGAGAAGTCTGATTTATTTCACAGAAACAGCTCCTTTTAAAGGCTCACATCAACAGGAAGCTTTAAGGGCACACAACAAAAAACAGGAAGCACCAAGCAATTAATTGTTTTTATCTTTATGTAAAGACCGGATTTCCTGACTCTTACAGATAACATCAGATCTTCAGCTAAGGAGTTCCTGTTATCCCAGGGTCAAAGAACAAAACCAGTTTAACAAACAGTGTCATTGAAAAGAAACAAATGTTACATAGATTGTGTGGATGCCTTAATTGTACAGGAAGAAGTTATTTTCCAAATGTCAAATTCCCTGGGGCCATGGCTGGGCCCCCACACTCTGGGAAGAAAACCTCTAAGATGTGAGCTCTCAACGTATCTGAGTTTTTCTATAAATGAGTAATTTCTTTTGTCTTGATTTATATAGGACTCAAATGAACTTTAAAAAGGTAATTTACTTATATTTTAACAGATAACAAGATATTGATAATGCTCAAGTTCAAAATGTTCAAAGGACATATAATTTGAATTTAACAAGATATTCTTCCTCTCTTTTTTCTCCTCTAGTCACCTAATTCCACATATGCACAAAGGCCACAAATGTTCTTAGTTTCTTACACAGACATTTTACATAAATCTGAGAAGAAAGAGAAAGAAAGTCTCAATCTAAATATATAGAAACATATATATATATATCTATATCAATTAAATATATAAAATCGTTCATATGCCATGTACCTATATATTTAGTATATCTACATAGTTATATATTTCTAAATTTTTCACAAACTATAACAAATTATATATACAATTTTGCTACTTGCTTTCTTCTCTGAGGACATCTGGATTATCATTCCTCAATAATTTTTTAAAAGCTGCTTCATTTTTTGCAAATACATAGTCTTACATTGTACAGATACACTAGAATTTCCTTAACCAGTATCCTGATATTGAAATTGTTTCCAATCTTTTGCTATTAAAAGCATTATTTCAATAAAAAGCATGATAAAAAGTCATTTTATAAATCCAAGTAGGATAAGTTCTAAGAAATGGAGCTATTAAGTCAAAGATGATGATGTATACTTTGATTCATAGATTTGCACTACACAGAAACATTATTAACTCACACCCCCACCAGAAATGTATAAGAATTTGCATTTTACTATCTTTTGCCAACATATTGTGCAATCAAGCTACTTACTCAAAGAGAAAATGTAGACCAATTAATTTTTCAGTTATTGAAGAAGATATCTGATGCTTCAAGTGATTTCATATGTTGTTTTCTCTTCAAAAAACTATTTTCAGAATTGAACTTTAATAAAACTATTTAAGTATATGAATCATAGCCCATTCACTGTCACTGTAGTTTGCCCAAAAACTTCTGGGTGACAGCATTCTAAACCTCACTTAGCTGACAAATGTTTTAAGAACTACTTGTGGCCAAATAATTCTTGTACCATCAAAGAGTTTGAACAATTAGAGCTTCTCAGACTGTAATTTAGTCAGTTTTCTCTCAAGGGTACCAAATTCTTTATAAAATTAGCTCATTTAAATCTCAGAGCTCCTGACCAGGTAAGAAATGACAAGTGATGTTTCTGATAGGCTTTATCTCCTTTTCTGCTAGGAAATATGACAAGAAAATTTGGAAATAATGTACCTAGTAGTACATAGAAAGTATTCTTTCATACATTCTTTTAAAACATATTATGGAAATAAAGTGTTTGTAAATGGGGAGGGGAGGGCGGTGAAGGGAGGGCAGGGACAAAGGGAAAATAAGAACCAAGACCTGTCATTTAAAGGTACAAGATCCCAATAATGAATGTAATTGTACCGTATACCTAAAATGTGCCAATAAACTAAATTAACAAAGAAAAAAAAACATATTTCTAAAAATAAAGCATATTCTATTTAAAATCATACAAGTATATTTGATGGTAGGAATGAGAATTACAAAAGTATATGTAGGTTGATGTTGTGATACTACAAGTTGAACTAGAAAACATTGCCAAATAAGATATCAAATTTTATGAGAAATTTAAGTGTATGTTACATGTGTCAGCCCAGCCAATCTACTATATTTTATTGATATAGCATTCATAAAGGTGAAATCAAGATATCTGAAATTCCAAATGAGGCTTTCTATTCAACTATAAATTATTTTCAGATGATTTGCAAATTTCTTTTCAGTTTCAACAATTAAAGGAAATTTTCAGGATTTTACTATATATTGGTGTTTCATATCTATCTCCATTGCTTTGCCATTCTCCATAGAGTCAGACACATTCTGGGTGTCAGTGTCCAGCTGTAAACCTCCACATATTACTCTAATGGTTTTATCTATTTATAGTTCACTGAGAAACTATGCAGGCTGAGGGTTACCATGGGGCAGCCATGGTGGCTACAACTCAAGATGTCCACAGTCACATCTCTATATACAAAGTTAATTAGGTATCATGTCTACAGTTTAAAATTCCAAATCAGGATTTAAAAAGAGAAGAGGAAATAATTTTGCCTTGGTTACTTTTTTCATTGTCGAGGCAAAATATCCAAAGTTAAAGGAGAAAGGTTTATTTTGGCTCACAGTTTGTAGAGGTTTCAGTCCATAATTGGCTGTCTCCATGGCTGAGTGTCATAGCAGAGGGGCATCACAGAGGAGAAATAGTTCATAATATCCCATATGCCTGACCTATGTATAGCTATGTGAATTTTTATTTTGTAATAATTCATTAAGATGAATACCTGATGTAATTTTTATAGAAAATAATTTATTTTTAAAATTTGATGAATTTCTGTCAGCCTCTTATACATAACATAAAAAGATGAAATACTTCTCAAACTCCTGAAGGATCTTACAAGCTTAGGCATATCTGAGTGTCAGAAAAAGTTTAGAAATGTGTTATCTGTCTCAGAATAGTGCCTATACTGTCCCTCCATACAGCTGCTATCAGAAGTCCACAGGTCTGATTTTTCTGTCAATTGTGATCCTACATCCCTTGCTTTGATATTCATTGTGTACATTCCCCACTTCTCCTAGTAATAGCCTAGCCCTAGATGCTTTTGAAGCCCACTTTCAATTAAGCATACGGATCATTAGCACGTGGATTGTTTCATTCATGCAGCCTTTTAAATAGGAGGTACCATATTACAGGAAGCAATTGTGAAAGTAGTTTGGATTGAATCCTTTTTAGAAAATGAATTGACAGAATTTTTTTCTCATGGAGTTTATTGGTACTTTTTAAGTGTACAATACAGTTACATTTATCATTTGGATGTTTTACCTTTACATGCATATCTTGGTTCTCATTTTCCAATACCCCTGCCCTCCCTTAACCCCCTCCATCATTCCCTATTTACAAAGATTTTGTTTCCATTTTTTCATTTTCTTATATTTTTTCTTTTCCCTTATTTCCTTTGCCCTACCCCTCTCACTTTCCATATATGTTTGACAGAAATTTTGAAGCAAACTAAGAAATGTTTGGAACATTACAAGACTACCTCATTCTTTGCCACCATACCTCAGGGTTCTCTATATTCTCAATAGTTATGAAGCTGGGTGTCATGACACATGGCTGTAATCCCAGCACTTGGGAGGCTGAAGGAGGAAGACCACTGTGAGTTCAAGGCCAGCCTGAAATACAAGACCCTGTGTCAAAAAAAAAGAAAAAATAAAAAATAGTTATGGAATCCAAGCATCAGTCTTTAATGTAACCCTGGCTTCCAATTTCCATTGCTTTTTCAGTCCTTTTTTTTCAGCAAAACATTTATTGGTGAATTTTAGATATACATAATAATAAAACACTCATCATGGGGAATTTGCAACTATACCTGATATATCCTGCCTCGTCTTTTTTCCCATTAGCCCTTCCATCAAGCCCATTACCTTCCCTATATACAAAAGTGTGTTTTCCATTTTTCCTTCTATTTTTACTTTTTTCTTGTTCCTTTCTCCCTTTTCCCCTCCCTTATTTCCCTTACCATTTAAACATTTTTCTCCTTATTTCCCAAAATGTATTATACATTTTAGTCCTTATTTCTACTTTCAGTTTCTCACACTACAGAAACAATTTGATATTTAAATGCGTGTGTTCGATTTATCTCACTTAAGCATATGGTCTCAAAGCCCATCCATTCAAGTATAAATGTCTGAAGCTCATCCTTTATGGCTGAGCAGTACTCCATTATATAAAATACCACATTCTTTATCCATTCATTGATTGATAGGCATTTGGTCTGTTTCCAAGATTTAGCTATTACAATCTGTGCTATTATACACATGGATGTGTGTGTGTATATCACTATGGTATAAAGCTTTTAATTCTTTTGAGAAGATACCAAGAAGGGGAATAGCTGGGTCAAACGGAACCTCTAGTTTTAGTTTTATGAGGAATCTCCACACTGATTTCCACAGTGGTCACACCAGTCTGTACTCCCTCCAAGAGTGGAGAAAGATCCCTTTCTCCCCACAACCCTGCCAGCATTTGATATTGGTTGATTTATTCATAGCAGCCATTCTTTCTGGTGTGACATGCAATATCAGAGTTGTTTTAATTTTTATTTCTCAAATGACCAGTAGGATCTCATCTTATTAAAAGGCTTTTAAACAAGAGACAACACCAACAAAGTGAAGAGACAACCCATAGTATGGGAAAAAATTTTGCCAGCTATTCCTCAGACAAAAAATTACTATCTAGAATATATAAAGGACTCAAAAATATCAGACCACCCAAATTAAAAAACCCAATCCAAAAATGGGCATTTGAAATAAATAGACACTTCTCAGATGAAGAAGTAGAAACAGCAAATAAATACATGAAAAAATATTGCTCATTTAAAAAATTAATTTCACTAGTACATTTTTTCTTTATTTAGTTTATTGGTACATTTTAAGTATACAGTACAATTACATTCATTATTAGAATCTTATACCTTTACATGACAGGTCTTGGTTCTCATTTTCTTCCCCTTGTCTGTGCCCTCCCTTCACCCCCTCCTCCCCTTCCCATTTACAAACACTTTATTTCCATTTTTTCATTTTCTCATATTTTTTTCTTTTCCCTTATTACCTTTCCCCTACCCTTCCCATTTTCTCTATATCTTTAGCCTTTTTCTTCCTATTTACATAGTCAATTATCTCGTTAGAATCTTATATACTATTATAGCTTTTGACACCAGAGAAACTATTCAGTATTTAAACATGTCTGACTTGTTTATTTCACTTAGGAGTATATTGTCAATATGTATCCATTCTACTATGAATGAATCTAATTTCTCATTCTTTATGGCTGAATAGTATTCTGTTTTATAGAAAAGCTACATCTTCTTTATCCTGTTTCCAACTGATGGGCAAATGGGCCATTCCCAAATTTTAGCTATTACATACTGTGCTGCTATAAACATTGTTGTGCATATATCGCAGTAGTATGATTCCTTTAATTCTTTTGGAAAAATACCCAGAAGAGGGATGGCTGGGTCAAATGGAACCTCTAGTCACAGCTCTTTGAGGTATCTCCATATTGATTTCCATAGTGGTTGCACCAGTCTTCACTCCACTTGGATATTAATTTAGTGCATAGTGAAAGATAAGGGTCTAGTTTTAATCTTTGGCAGGTTGAGATCCAGTTTTTCCAACACCATTTATTAAAGAGGCTATCTTTCCTCCAGTAGGGACGGTCAGCTCCTTTGTCAAAGGAGGCAGCTGAGTGCATTGGGAGTTGTTTTTGTGTCATCCAATCTGTTCCATTGATCCTCAGGTCTGTTTCTTTGCCAGTACCATGCTGTTTTTATGACAGTGGCTTTGTAGTATAGTTTCAAATTGGGAATTGTTATACCCACTGCCATGTCTCTGTTGGCCTAGGATTACTTTTGCTATTCTATATCTCTTCTGGTTGCAAATGAATTTTTGGGATTCTTTTTTCTAGTTCTGTGAAATATAGTGTTGGAATTTCAATTGGCATTGCTTTGAATCTGTATAGCAGTTTTGGTAGTATGGCCATTTTTCACTATGTTGATTCTTCCTACTCAGGAGCAGGGGAGATCTTTCCATTTTCTTATATCCTCCTCAATCTCTTTTTTCAGAGTGCTGTAGTTTTCAGTGTAGATGTCTTTTACTTCTTTTGTTAGATAGATTCCTAGATACTTCTTTTTTTGGGGAGGGGATGCTATTGTGAAAGGAATTGTTTCCCTAATTTCTCTATCAGTAACACTTTTATTTGTATACAAGAAGGCTATTGATTTTTGGGTGTTGACCTTGTATCCAGCTACTTTGCTAAAAGTGTCAATTAAGTCTAGAAGTCTTTTGGTAGAATATTTTAGGTCTTCAATGTAGAGTATCATATCATCAGAAAATAATGCCAGTTTAACTTTCTTTCCTATCTTTATTGCTTTAATTTCTTTCTCTTGTCTAATTGCTATGGCTAATGTTTCCAGAACTATATTGAAGAAGAAGTGATAGTGGGTATCCTTGTCTTGTTCCTGATTTTAATATGAAGGTTTTCAGTTTGGGGCCATTTAATATGATGTTGGCTGTTGGTTTTTCATAGATAGCCTTTATTAAATTGAGATATAGACCATCTATTCCAATTTTTTGCAGGGTTTTTATCATGCATAGGCATTGAATTTTTTCAAATGCTTTTCCTGTATCTATTGAGAGGATCATATTATTTTTGTCCTTCACTTTGTTAATATAGTGTATTATATTTATTGACTTAGTATGTTGAACCATCCTTGCATCCCTGGAATAAATCTGATTTGGTCAGGATGTATGATCTTCTTGATGATCCTCTGTATTCTGTTTGATAGTATCTTATTAAGGATTTTTACATCTGTATTCATGAAGGAGATTAGCCTGTAGTTCTCTTTTTTAGTTGCATATTTCCCTGGTTTGGGAATCAAAGTGATACTTGCTTCCAGGAATGAGTTTGGAACTACTGCTTCCCTTTCAATTTCATTAAAAACTTTGAAGAGTAATGACAGTAGTTCTTCTCTAAATGTCTTGTAAAATTCAGCAGTGAATCCATCAGGACCTGGGCTTTTCTTTGTTGGTAAATTTTTAATTACATTTTCAATTTCACTTACTGTAATTGGGGTGCTTAAATGTTTTTATTTTCTTTGTTCAGCTTTGGTAGTTTGGAACTACTGCTTCCCTTTCAATTTCATTAAAAACTTTGAAGAGTAATGACAGTAGTTCTTCTCTAAATGTCTTGTAAAATTCAGCAGTGAATCCATCAGGACCTGGGCTTTTCTTTGTTGGTAAATGTTTAATTACATTTTCAGTTTCACTTACTGTAATTGGGGTGCTTAAATGTTTTTATTTTCTTTGTTCAGCTTTGGTAGTTCATAAGTATCTAAAAATCTGTCCATTTCTTCTGTGTTTTCCAATTTATTAGAGTATATGTTCTCAAAGTAGGTATTAATGATCCTCTGGATTTCTGTTGGATCTGTTGTGACTTCACATTTTTCATTCTTAATTGCATGGATCTGAACCTTTTCTTTCCTTTTTTTTATAAGGTTAGCTAAGGGTTTATCAATTTTATTTATTCTTTCAAAAAACCAACTCTTCAATACATTTATTTTTTTGTATCATTTTCTTAGTTTCCAATGCACTTATTTCTACTCTTATCTTTATAATTTCCTCTCTTGTTCAAGCTTTGGGTTTTTCTTGCTCTTGTTTTTCTAGGAGTCTAAGATTCATCATTAGGTGGTTTACTTGAGCTTGCTCTGTTTTCCTAGTGTGGGCATTCAGTGCTATGAATTTTCCACATAGAACTGCTTTCATTGTGTCCCATAGATTCCTGTATGTTGTATTGGCATTTTCATTTATTTTAAAAACTGTCTGATTTCTTCTTTAATTTCCTCTGTGATCCATTGATTGTTCAGGAGAGTGTTGTTCAATTTCCATGTATTTGTGAAGTTCCTATGGTTTCTTGTGCTATTGATCTCGGCTTGATTGCACTATGATCTGATAATATACAGGGAATAACTTTGATTCTTTTGCATTTATTCAAACCTGTTCTGTGAGCTAGTATGTGATCTATCTTGAAGAGTGACCCATGTGCAGCCAAAAAGACTGTATATTCTGATTTTGTAGGGTGGAACATTCTATAGACATCTATTAAGCCCATCATTTCAAAAGCTTGGTTCAGTTCTAGTATTTCATTGTTGATTTTTTGCCTAGATGATCTGTCTGTTTGTGAAAGTGGGGTATTTAGATCCCCCACTACAATTTTATTAGTGCTTATTTGGTTTTTCATGTTTATTAATATTTCTTTTATATAGTTGGGGGCATTAATATTTGGTACATATGTGTTTATGATTGTCATCTCTTCCTCTTGAATTGTCCCCTTTACAAGGATGTGGTGGCCTTCTTTGTCTCTTTTAATCAGTTTAGGTTTGAAATTACTTTGGCTGTGAATAAGATTGCTACCCCTGCTTTTTTCTGGGCTCCTATTACATGGAGAATTGTTTGCCATCCTTTCACTTTCACTCTATGGGCTTCTTTTTGCACTAGGTGTGTTTCTTGTACACACATATTGTTGGATTTTACTTCTTAATCCATTCTGCCAGTCTATTTCTCTTGATTGGTGAGTTGAGACCATTGACAATGATGGTTATAACTGATATGTACTGACTTATTATTGTCATGTTATTGTCCTTTTGTTGACTCTTTTTACTTTTTCATCTTATCCTTTTAGTTTCTTGCCTTGCCTATTTGATTTGCTCTGTTGGGCCTGATGGTGTTGTGACCTTCATTGTCTTTTTCTAGTGTATAGTTTAGAATTGCTTATAGTGCTGGTTTGGTATTCATGTAGTTTCTCAGGTGTTCTTTGTCATAGAAGTATCTTATTTCCCCATCCATTTTGAAAGAGAGTTTTGCAGGACACATCAGTCTATGTTGGAGATTGTTTACTTTTAGTACTTGAAATACCTCACTCCAGGCTCTCCTTGACCTAAGGGTTTGTGTTGAAAAGTCTGCTGTGATTCTGATGTGATTACTTTGCATGTGATTTGTTTCTTTTCTCTTACTGCTTGTAGTATTTTGTTCTTCTGTTGGGTTTCTTGGATCTTGGTTTTTATATGTTAAGGTGTAGATTTTTTTTTTAATTTGGCTAGTTGTGGTCCTATATGCCTCACTTATCTGAATGTCAAATTCCTCCTCTCTGGGAAGTTTTCTGTCATTAATTCTGTGAACAGCTTTTTAAAGTCATTTGTATTTTCTCCTGCTACTTCATGGATTCCTATCAGTCTTATGTTATTCTTCTTTACATCATAGGAGTTCTTGGATCGATTTCTCATGATACCCTACTGTTTTTAAGAGACCTCTCTTTTCATGGCCACTGACTGCAATCTTATCTTCTATGCCTGAGATTCTTTCTTCGCATTCTTTTATTCTGTTGTGTACACTTTCAGTGGCATGTTTAATCTCCTGGATACCTGTTTGAATCTGTTTTATGGATTCCATTTCTTTCCTATGTTGGGCATTTATTGTTTCCATTTCTTTCTTATGCTAGGCCTTCATGGCTTCTGTCATGCTCCTGAGCTCCTCTATTTTTTTTCAGTTTCTGTTATAGAGTCTCGAATCATGACTTTCATTTTGCTCACCATCTATATGGTTATCTTGGAAATTATTTCTGTTTTGAATTTTTCTAGAGCCTGATTGATCTGTTTTGTTACTTTCTTTGCTTTAAGTTCAGGGTGTCCTGGTGGTTCACTATCAGCCTTTTCATCCTCATTTGCCCTACTGATTGCCATTGTTGAACTGGAAGTTTGTCTTTGTGTCTTGCTTAAGTGTTTTTTCATTTTATTTTTGTTGTTGGGTTTTCCTTGGTTTAATCTCTGGGTTGTTACCCAAATCTTACTGATATAGTTGTGCCCCAGCTTCTGGGTCTCTAAAGACCCATAGACATTCTCATCTTCATAACATCAGAGAAAACAGCTCATCAAATCAACCACAATCCCTTATCCCAACTGATACAATAAGAAACACAATATGATCAAGCACCGCTTGGAAACTGACTACCATGTGAATCAAATTGAAATCAAGAAGCAGTCAATAACATGTATGCAGTGAACAAACTTTTCAATATAGTATTTTTACCATTTAGGATGGGGACTCAAACAAAGATGAGAGGAGTCAATAATTAAAAGAATTAGAGAAGGTTTCAAGTGAAGCCAGAGGACATAGACTGACCACACAATCTTCAGGAAACTTCCAAATTCAAAAGGGATAGACAGAGTAGAAGTATAAGGACAAGAATATATCCCCTCAACAGTAATAGGGGCTCACTTTCCCCTGAAACCACTGACCCTTTTGTGAGGTAGAATGACAGAAGAAAATAAAATAAAAGAGAAAAAATGATAAAAGAAAAAATATGAGTTAGGGCAGGAGCAGAAACAGAAAGGGAGATGAGGGACAACATGGTGGAGAAAGAGACTGAGTTGGAGAAAGTGGACAGAAAAACGAAAGAATTTGCAGAGTAGAATGAGGAAAAGAAAGAAAAAATGGATTTTTAAGGATCTCTTTCAGACTACATTTCTACTGTCACAATGTACAACATGCACAGCCATGTGCAGAACCAAGACCCTTCATCTCAGCTAGCTGATGCAGAACCCCACAATGCAGATTGACCTTGAGCTGCAAGGCCCAGATTGAGTTCCCTGACCTCCTGAACAGTTGAACTCCACACAGTTCTACTACAGGTTTCCCACACTCTTTCTTTAATGTTCAAAGTTGGGAACTCAGAAAAATACCCTTTATGACCACCTCTGCCTCTGCAGAGTGGGTCCAAAGACTGGCACCATCAGGAGGTCTGAGAGTGTGTGTGGGGGGTTCAGGGGTGCCTGTGCAGCTACCTTCCTGGCACTGGAGCAAAGGACGCACCCTGGCAGGGGAGGGCAGTGCTACCCAGCCCATGGTCTGGGCCCAAGCAGGTCCTCCTGACACTGGAGTGATGGCAGCGCCCAGCCTGGTACATTTTAGATATAATCATAACATTCATCATATGGAATTTGTACCGCTACATGATATATCTTGATTCTTCTTTTTTTCTATTTCCTTCCTTTCTCTTCTACTGCTCTTCCCCTGCTTATATATCAAAGCTTTGTTTCCATTTTTTCCTTTTCCCTTGCTCTCCCACCAGTTCCCTTCCCATTTGAACATTTTCTTCCTATTTCCCAATATCCATTATACATTTTGTTCCTTATTTATACTTTTGGTTTCTCACACCACAGAAACTATGCAATATTTGAACATATGGGGTTCAGTTTATTTCACTTGAGTAGGGGCTGAAATGGTGTGTCCATTTACCCAGTTTATCTTTCTTTATGGCAGAATAGTACTCCACTGTATTTTTTTTAAAACTACATCTTTATCCATTCATCAGTTGAAGGGCATTAGGGCTATTTCCAATGGCTATTACAAACTATACTGCTCTAAATATGGGTGTGCATATATCCCTGTGGTATGATGCTTTTAATTCTTTTGGGATGATACCAAGAAGGGGAATAGCTGGCTCAAAGGAACCTCTACTTTTAGTTTTTTGAGAAATCTCCACACTGAATTACACAGTGCTTACACAAGTCTACACTCCTACCAAGAGTGGAAAATTTTCCTTTTTTCCCACAGCCCCACCATCATTTGTTATGATTGATTTCTCAATAATAGCCATTTTTCTGGTGTAAGATTGAATCTTTGTCATTTTAATTTGCAACTCTCAAATGACCACTAATGTTGAACATTTTTCATATGTTTTATTTTCTGTTTCTATTTCTTCATCTGAGGTTTCTATTCATTTTGAATGCCCATTTTGGATTGGTTCTTTAAAATTTGAGGGTCTGCTTTTTTTGTTTTTCTTTTTTTTAGTTAGTTATTTATATATTCTAGATAGTAGTCCTTTGTCTAAAGAACAACTGGCAAAAACTTGTTCCCACTCTGTATGTTGTCGATGTTGGTGTTTTCTTTTGCCATGGAAAAGCTTTTTAATAAGATAAATTCACATTTTTTGATTGTGATATTTCTGGTATGATGGGGTTTTACTCATAAAGCCTTTGCCTACACCTATGTCTTCAAGGGTTCTACCTATTCTATCTTCCAACACATTTAGGGTTTCTTTTTCAATATTTAGATCACTGATCCATGTCAATTTTTGTGTGTGTGCATACTGAGATATGGGTTTAGATTTGGTCTTTAGCATGTGGAAAACCAGTTCTTCCAGCACCATTTGTTAAAGAGGGTATCTTTCTTCTAGTGAAGGTGTTTGGCCTTTTTGTCAAAATAAGGTGGGTGAATATATTTGAGGGTTTTTTTCTGCGTCTTCTAGTCTGTACCATCGACTGTGTTTTTTTGCCAGTACCATGCTGTTTTTATCACTGTAGCTTTGTAGTATAATTTCAAGTCAGGGATTATGATGCCTCCTAACTTGACTTTGTTACCAGAGTTGCTTTTGCTATTCTAGGTCTCTTCTTATTTGTGTGTTTTTTTTATTATAGCTAATTTGAGTTCTATATGCCTCATTCATCTGTATGTTAAATTCTTTTTCCATGCCTGGAAAGTTTTCTGAAACAATTTCTGTGAACAGGTCTTCTTATGTCATTTGCACTATCTTCTGCCCTTTCATTGACTCCAATCAATCTGTGTTGTTCTTTGCATCATCTAGCAGCTGTTGAATTGATTTTTTGTGTTCTCTTGCTATTTTTAAGCTATTTCTTTCATGATCACTAACTGCAATCCTGTCTTCTAGATCTGATATTCTGTCCTCATATTGGTTCCTTCTGCTATGTATACTTTGAATAGAACTTTTTATCTCCTGGATATATCATTGAATCTGTTTCATAGATTCCACTTCTTTCCTATTCTGGGCAATCATGGTTTCCATCATTTTCCTAAGCTCCTCTAATTTATTTTATTTCTATTCTCTAGATTCACAAATAATGCCCTTCATTATGGTCATCATCTCTGAAGTTATGTGAAAATGTTTTTCTGATTTGATTTTTTTTTCTAGAACCTCTTTCATTTGCTTCATTACTTCCATTCTTATCACTTTAGAGAGTCCAGGTGGATGGCTTTAGAATTGTTCCACTTCAATGACTCCAGGTTTTACCTTTGGTGAGCTGGAAGTTTGGCATTGCATCTTGCTTCTATAATTTCTCATTTTCTATTTGTTTCTTTTAGTTTAATTCCTGCATTGATGCTTATTAATTGTTTATGGTAGGTATTTTTATTGCTGGTATGAAGAATTCTTAGGAAATGACTTCTTTTCAGAGGTGTCTTCCAGGTATACCTGGCTTTTGGGTTTGAGTTTGTTGCAAGATCTGACCTGTTCAGTTTTATGGGGATGAGAAATTGCTGCCTATTGGCCTAGCCCCTGGTTCTTTGGCACTGGCCCATAGCATTGTTTATGATGATTAGGCAATCTCAGTCTTGGCATAAAAGAAGAAGTGAGTAGAACAATTATATCACCTTGGTAAAGTAGTACTATCTGTAATAATAGTATCACACACCCTAGAAAATGACAAACTGTGGTAACTATTTATTTGCCACCTTTGACCACATGAAAAAGATTTGAAGTTATATAGCAAATTCTAAAACAAACCAGAAGATTTTGAACCATAAAATCCCCTCTACATGGATATTTTACCTCAGGGGAGAAAGTATAAAAGGGGTTAGGGGGAAAAGTAGAGAAGTAGGAGAGAAAGGGATTAGAAGTGGGGATCGATGGAGGACAAAGGAAGAGTATGCAAACTGTGGGAACTGGTGAAAAAGGAAGGAAAGAAAAAAGGAAGAAATACAAGAACAGAAAAAACAACAACTAAAGCTAGAAACAATCTATGCAGCCATAAAGATTAAGAAACTAGAGGCATTTATAGCTAAGTGGATGAACATTGAGTACATACTCTTAAGTGAAATTAATATGACACATGTGTAAATACTGAATAGTTTCTCTGGTGTGATAAACTAAAAGTGTAAATAAGGATCAAAATATATAATTGATATTGTGTAATAGGAAAAAAGGCCTAAAGGTGTAGTGCAAGTGGGAGGGGTAGGTAAAAGTTCAGAAGGAAAAGGAAAAAAAATGGAAACAAAGACTTTGTAAATAGGGAAGGGTAGAGAGGGTGAAGGAAGGGCAGAGGAATGGGGGAAAAAATAAGAACCAAGATATATCATTTAAAGGTACAAGATCCCAATGATGAATTTAACTGTATTGTGTACTTAAAATGTACCAATAAAGAAAAAAAGATAAGAAAAAAAATATATATATATAAATAAATAAAAATTTTAAAACCAAAGAAGTAAAAAGTGTACTTCAGAGAGCTGAGGATTTAGATCAGTGGTTCTGCCACCTGCCTCACAAGCATAAGTTCCTGAGTTTGATCCCCATTACCTAAATGAATGAATTTTTTAAAAGTCTAATTCAAGATATGTCTCTGCTGTCACTGATTGACAGAGGAGGCAGACAGAGCCCAGATTTGTGCAAATTGACCCCAGCAAACCAGCCGTAGAATTATGGTGATGATGGATAATTTCAGCAAACCTAAGACTTTAGTTTCACTGAAGTTCAGACTGCTTCTGATTTCTGGCTGTGAGGCTGAGATCCAAGTTTTTCAGCCTGCAACACTCTAAATGCCTCCTACCAGCTTCAACTGGACTGCACCTCATCCTAACACTTAGAGCTGCTAGGTAAAACCAATTTGCAACTCCTCTGAGTTCTGGCTTCAGCTGGCCCTTTCCAAAATGACTACTGGCCAATTACCTTCTCCTGGAGATGTCTGAACCCAAATAACTCATCATCCACTGCAGTCTGGTGTGTCCACTGCTCCCTTATATGGGTGCATTTCTCTGTGGAGGCATCTGGGGTCACCAGTAGTCACCATACCTTTGCTTGTTTGAGCCACCCCTCCCATATCACAAGCCAGGGCTCAGAAAAATAGTACTGCTTGCCACCTCCCTCTTCTGTAT
>NW_022900917.1:43216206-43225649 GCF_012274545.1 Fukomys damarensis
CCTCCTCATCCTCTTCCTTCTCCTCCTCCACCTCCTCCTCCTCCTCCTCTTCCTCCTCCTCTTCCTCTTCCTCCTCTTCCTTTCTCCTTCTCCTCCTCCTCCTTCTCTTCCTCACTTTGCTATATTCCAAGCATCTAGATTGCAAATATTGGAGAGGGTGCTTCTCTGCTTCTTAACATTCCACCATCCCAATTTCCATTGCTCACAAATAAATCACACTTTGGGGCTGAGCCAAACTGAAAATTAAAAATATTAAGAAATACTTTATTTTCTAACCCAGAGAAGTGCTCTGATCTTTGCTAGAGAAAAATCTACTTCAGGCTTTTGACTTGCCCATTCATTTGTTTCTCTTCTAAATACAGCTACATAAAAAGTATTGTTGAAGTAAACAGTGAAGGTATAAGGAAAAAATATAGCTTTTAAAGTTCTATTCTACAGTGCCATTTACAAAGGGACTAGAAAATTTCTGCCATAATTTCAATATTGTAATTAAGGCCTACTCTGATTAGTGTTATCCTAGAGCTAAAGTTTCATCTCTATACTAGTTTCCTCTATCATATGTGCCACCTTTCCTGTCTATCTCAAGGGTCTTTATTTAGTATTAAGACATAAAAGTGTCTGGAATAGAAAAATCTGGATCCTAAGTAATAATCTGGAGAAATTTCAACAATTTTCTTCACGAAGTTACTGAAAGACAAAGCTAGAATCCCAAAGCCTTAAAACTTTTCTCTCATCTAAATTATTTTATCTCATCATGTGCTGCTGGGAGAAAAGACAATTTCTACCACTTCCTCCTAAATAAGCCATAAGAAGCACCGTGCACTTTAGCAGCTGCCAATAACACCTAAAAAAACTCATCAGATGTACACCACCAAAGAAGGGTATGTCTTTATACCAAAAAAGGTTTTCTTTCCCTTATTTCCTACCCTCAACCTTTGCTGTTATTTGAGTAGGTAAATGGAAGAGGGAAAGCAAGAAAAAACCTCTCAAAAGAAGTTCTTTACGGGACTACATAGTAAGACCCTGTCTCAAACAGGTGGGGGGAGGAATCTCTGCCTGGAACCCGCAAAACCCTTCAGATAAAAGTTTCTCTTACAATGATCCTTTATTTGGGTTTTAAAATTAAAGCTAAGCATGACTTACATGGTCTAAATAAAAAGGAGATTGACAAATTTTCTGTAAAGGCCAAAGAGTAAATATTTTGGGTTTGAAGGCCATATGGTTTCTGTCTTAACAACTCATTCTGACATTGTAGCCCCAAAGTAAACATAGACAGTATTTAAACAAATGAATATTGCTTTGTTCCTACACAATTTTATTTATGAATGCTTCAATATTCTTTTCTTTTTCTTTCCCAACTATTTGGACATATAAAACCCATTTTTTGCTTGGGGACATATAAAAACAAGCAACAAACAGATTTGACTCTGGGTTGTGGTTTGCTGATCCTGATTTAAAGGGTGAGGTCTTTTTCCTTCAGAATGTTTAAAATTAAGAAATTAATGAAGACTATTCAACCCATATATTTGTATTTAGGGGATTGCATTTAGAAACAGGTTTATAATCATTGAAGGAAGCTGTGTTTGATATGTATTGTACTTGTAATGTTTAAGGGTATTTGACGTTATCGAGAATCTGTTAGATTAGTAGAGGGATTCTTATTTAAAATATGATAATAGAACTGTAAATATATAGATTGTGACTGAGTTGAAAGTTAAAAGGAAATTTACATTTGTAAACAATAATGGAATACCTAGAAAAACTTAAAAGTTTCCATATGTAAAAGTTTTATATTTTTTATCATCTATTTTCTTTTTTAATTAATTTTATTGGTACATTTAAGGTGTACAATGTAGTGACATTCATCATTGGAAATTTGCACCTTTACATAATCCATCTTTGCTCTTATTTTTTCTCCAATCCCCTGCTCTCCCTTCAACTGCTCCACCACTCCCTATCTACAAAGACTTTCTTTCCATGTTTTGTTTTTCTCATGTTAATTTCGTTCCCATCTTTCTTTTCCCTTACCCCTCCCATTTCCCCTTCTGCTTTATACCTTTTTTTCTTATTTTAAATTATCTGTCATACCTTTAGTCCTTATTTAAACTTTCAGTTTCTGACACTAGAGAAACTGTTTGGTATTTACACATATGTGCCCTATTTATTTCACTTAAGAGTATTGCCTCAATGTGCATCCATTTAGCTATTAAAGTCTCTACTTTCTAGTTTTTAATGGCTGAATAGTACTCCGTTTTATAGAGAAACCACATTTTCAGTATCCAGTCTCCCATTGATGGGCAATGGGGCTGCTTCCAAGTTTTAGCTATCACAAATTGCACTGCTATGAACATAAGTGCACATATATCACTGTGTTATGATTCTTTTAATTCTTTGGGAAGATACCCAGCAGGGGGATAGCAGGGTCAAATAGGACCTCCAATCCTAGTTCTTTGAGGTATCTCCATACTGATTTCCACAGTGGTTGCACCAGTCTACACTCTCACCAGCAGTGGAGCAGGGTTCCTCTTTCCCTACAGCCCCACTAGCATATTTGTCTTTGGTTGATTTCATGATAGCAGCCATTCTTTCTGGGGTGAGGTGGAATCTCAGTGTTGTTTTCATTTGTGTCTCTTGAATGTCCAGTGATGTTAAACAGTTTTTCATATGTTTATTTGCTATTTCTACTTCTTTGCCTAAGAAATGTCTGTTCATTTCAGATGCCCACTTTTGGATTGGGTCTTTAAATTTGGGAGGTCTGATTTTTTAAACTTCTTTACATATTCTAGATAGTAAACCTTTGTCTGAGGAACAGCTGGTGAAAGTTTTTCCCACATTGTGGGTTGTCTCCTCACACTGTTGGCTGTTTCTCTTGCTGTGCTGAAGCTTTTTAATAAGAAGAGATCCCACTTGTTGATTCTTTGTACTAGTTCATGGGCAACAGAGGTTTTGTTCATTGAATCTTTTCCTACACTGATGTCTTCAACAGTTCTACCTAATCTCTTTTCTAGCTGGTTTAATATTTCTGTTTTAATATTTCGATCTTTAATCCATTTTTAGTTTAGTACATGGTGACAGCTGTAGGTCTACTTCGGTCTTTGACAGTTGAAACTCAGCAGCATTTATTAAAGAGGCTATCTTTCTTCGAGTAAGGGTGGTTGGCTCCTTTGTCCAAGATGATGTGATGTGTCTGGAGTTGATTCTGCATCTTCTAATCTGTTCCACTGGTCCTCAGGTCTGTTTCTTTGCCAGTACATGTTGTTCATATCCCAGTAGCTTTGTAGTATAGTTTCAAGTTGGGGGTTGTGATACCCCCTACCTTGTCTTTATTGTCTAGAATTGCTTTTGCTATTCTAGGTCTCTTGTTCCAAATGAATTTTTGGATTTTTTTTCAAGGTCTTTGAAGTATGCTACTGGGATTTCAATTGGGATTGCATAGAATCTATATAGAGTTTTGGAAGTATGGCCATTTTCACTATGTTGATTCTTCCTACCCAAGAGCAAGGATGTCTTTCCATTTTCTGATATCCTCTTCAATCTCTTTTTTTTTAGAGTGTTGTAATTTTCAGAGTAGAGGTCTTTGATTTATTTCATTAGGTAAATTCCTAGGTATTTTAATTTTTTGGATGCTATTGTTAAAAGAATTGTTTGTCCCACTTCTATCTCAGTGATAGATTTTTTTTTGTTGTTGTATACAGAAAAGCTCTTGATTTTTGTTTGCTGGCCTTATATCCAGATACTTCACTGAATTTCATTATTAAGTCTAGAAGACTTTTGGTGGAGTTTTTAGGTTCTTCTAAATAGAGTATCATGTCATCTGCAAGTAATAACAATTTGACTTCATTTCCTTTCTTTATTCCTTTTATTTCTTTATCTTGCCTAATTGCTGTGGCTAATATTTCCAAAACTATATTGAACAGGAGTGGTGACACTGGACATCCTTGTCTTGTTCCTCATTTTAGTGTGAAGGGTTTCAGTTTTTGACCATGTAGTATGATATTGGCTGTTGGTTTTTCATAGATGGCTTTTATCAGATTGAGGTACAGACCATCTATTCCACTTTTTTGGAGGGTTTTTATCATAAATGTGTGTTATATTTTGTGAAATGCTTTTTCTGCATCTATTGAGATGATCATATGGTTTTTGTCTATGGCTCTATTAATATAGTGTATTACATTTATTTATTTGCATATGTTGAACCATCCCAGCATCCCTGGAATGAATCCTATTTGCTCAGGGTGTATGATCTTCTTAATTATCTCCTGCATTCTATTTGTATCTTATTAAAGATTTTTTCATCTATATTCATTAGTGACATTGGCCTATAGTTCTCTTTTTTGGTTGGGTCTTTCTATGCTTTGGAGATCAAGATGATGCTAGCTTCCAGGAATGAATTCAGGAGTATTGCTTTCCTTTGAATTTCATTGAAGAGTTTAAACAGGAGGCAGTAGTTCCTCTCTAAATGTCCTGTAGAAATCAGCAATGAAGCCATCCTGACCCATATTTTTCTTAGTTGGTAAGTTTTTTATTACATTTTCAATTTCATTGATTGATATTGTGTTGTTTAGAATTTTTAGGTCATCTTTGTACAACTTTGATAATTCATACAAATCTAGGAATCTGTCCATTTCTTCTGTATTTTTCATCTTATTGGCATATAGGTTCTCAAAGTAGGTATTGATGATCCTCTGGATTTCTGCTGGGTCTATTGCAATTTCACCCTTTTCATTCCTAATTGTATGAATTTGTGCCTTTTCTTCCCTCTTTTGATAAGCTTGGCTAAGAGTTTATCAATTTTATTTATCCTTTCAAAGAATCAACCTTTGGCTTCACTGATATTTTTGTATTGTTCTCTTAATCTCCATTGCATTAACTTCTGCCCTGATCTTTATAATTTCATCCCTTGTATGAGCTTTGGGTTTGACCTCCTCTTCTTTTTCTGGAAGCTTGAGGTTCAGCATCAGGTTGTATAATTGAGCTCATTCTGTTTTCCTAATATGAGTAGTCACTGCTGTGAATTTCCCTCATAAGACTGCTTTCACGTGTCTCACAGATTCTGATATGTTGTATTGTCATTGTCATTTAATTATAGAAACTGTGTGATTTCTTCTTTAATTCCCTCTGTAACACACTGGTTATTCAGAAATGTGTTGTTCAATTTCCATGTGTTTATGAAATTCTTGGAGTTTCTTTTGCTATTGATCTCCATTTCATCTCAGTGTGGTCTGATAATATATAGGGGATCACTTCAATTCCTTTATGCTTAGACATGTTCTACATGTGAGTATATGGTCTATTTGGGAGAATCATCCACGTGTAGCTGAAAAGTATGTATTCTGATTTTGTGGGTTGGCACACTGTGTAAACATCTGTTAAGTTCATTTGTTCAAGAGTTTCATTGAGTTCTACAATTTCATTGTTTATTTTTTGTCTGGTTGATCTATTTGTGACAGTAGAGTATTGAGGTCTCCTACTATTCTATTAGTGCTTATATAATTTTTCATATCCATTATGTTTTATATATTTGGGTGCACTTGTGTTTGGTTCATATATATTTATGATTGTTATCTCTTCCTCTTGGATTGTTCCCTTTACAAGGATTTAGTGTCCTTCTTTGTCTCTCTTAATCATTGTTGGTTTGAAATCCACTTGATTTGCAAAGAGGATAGCTACTCCTGTTTTGTTTTGTGTATGTACCTTTTGTATGGAGTATTGTTTTCCACCCTTTAACTTTCAGTCTATGAGTTTCTTTTTGAATTAAGAGCTTCGTGTATGCAGCATATTGTTGGATCTTGCTTCTTGACCCATATTGCCAGATTATTTCTTTTGATTACTGAATTGAAACCCATTAACATTGATTGTTTTAACTGATATATATTGACTTATCCTAGCCATTGCTTTTTGTTTTTGTTGGATTCTCCCCCTTTGCATTTAATTTCTTGTCATGCCTGATTGATTTATTTGCTAGGCTTCCTGGGGTTGTGATCCTTATTGTCTTTTCCTAAGGTATTGTTTGAAATATTTTGGAGTGCTGGTTTAGTATCCATGAAGTTCCTAAGGTGTTCTTTGTCACGAAACCATCTTATTTCTCCATCAATTTTGAAAGATAGTTTTGCAGAATACATCAATATGTGTTGGAGGTTGTTTTCCTTTGGGCTTCACATGCATCACTCCATCCTTTTCCTGCTTTGTGGGTTTGTGTTGATAATTCTGCTGTGATTCTGATGGGCTTTCCTTTGTATGTGATTTGTTTTGTGTGTGTGTGTGTGTGTGTGTGTGTGTGTGTGTGTTCGGTTTTGTTTTGTTTTTCCCTATCTGCTTATATAATTTTGTTCTTCTGTTGGGTTTTTGGAAATTATTATATGCCTATGTGTATTTTTTTTTAATCATGCCTTGTTGGAGTTCTATAAGCCTCACTTATCTGTACATCAGATTCTTTCCCCCTATTTGGGAAGCTTTCTGCCATTACTTTGGTGAACAGTTTTTTTGTCATTTGCACACTCTCCTGTTTTTTCAGTGATTCAAATCAGTCTTATGTTATTCTTCTTTGATTCATCTAGCAGCTGCTGGATTGATGTCTCATGGTCCCTTGATATTTTTAAGAGATTTTTTCTTTTCCTGGTCACTAATTGCAATCCTATCTTCTATATCTGAAATTCTGTCCTCGCATTGGGTTGTTCTGCTGAGTAAACTTTCAGTGGAGTTTTCCTCTCCTGGAAATCTGTTTTCATCCGTTTTATGGATTCCATGTGTTTCCTATGTTGGGATTCCATCATGTTTCTCAGTTCTTCTTTTTTGTTTTTTTTGTTTGGTTTTGTTTTGTTTGGTCTGTGTCTGCTCTAGATTTATTAATCTTGTCTTGTACTATGGGCACAATCTCTGCTATTATCTGAGAAATTCTTTGTGATTTCATTTTTTCCAGATCCTCTGTTGTTGCCAGTTCAGGGAGTCCAGGTGGTTGAGTATCAGATTTCTCCATCTTGTGTCCCTTTGGAGTTGCCATAGGTGATCTGAAGTCTGGTTTGGGAACTTCTTTCTGTGTCTCCTCATTTCAACAGATGAAGCCTGCTGTGCTTTATTGAGATAACTTTTTGCTCACCCAGTGGTCTTCAATTCTCAGCAAGCCACCAAGCAACCTTTTCTCTGCTGCTCACCAGTACACCAGTTTCTGGGTTCAAACCCCAGATGCTATGGTGTGTGTCTCTGACTGAAGCTTGTGCTCCTGTGCAGCTTTTTCCTGGGTAGCCCTTGGCTGGGTAGATTTACCCCAGACTTTGGGGTCAGAAAAGATCCCTGGCTGAGATCTGCCTGCAGCTGCACTGGTCTGCACCACACCACTGCTCCCTGAGATCTGATACTTTTTAGAGTAGAAAAGTTTTACTACATAGAAAAGTTTTATTATTGAATGGCAAATACCTGGTCAGGTATTTGGTTTAAAATTTACTGAATAAATTTATAAATGGTATATAAAATATTTAAGGGAATTTGATAAACTAAAAGCTGGCTATTTCAGAGTGTTTATTCTGTACAACTTTTAATCAAACATTGAAGAGCAAGGGAAGATAAAAGTATTATTTTTGATATAGGTATAAATAGGATAATAAGAATTATATATTGACCTTAAAACTAAATGAAAATATTTTAATGGTATATCTTGTTTTTAATCATGTAAGTCTTTCAAATTTTATAAATGTTATGTTTAGTTATTATGAGATTGATGTTTCTTTTTTTTCTTTTTTTTTTTTTTATTGATTTTATTCTCTGAACTTCCATTTTCTTTTTTAGCATTCTCATGTTGTTTACCATGTTTTGTCTGGTATTTCTTAAAAATGCAAGTAACTAGGAGCTAATCCTTTTTGTGCAAAAGCTTCTTAAACTTCAGAACTCTTTCTAAAAAGGGGATCTATATGTAGCACAATGACATGAAGATGAAAGTAGATGCAGACAGTGGAAGGAGCCTGTCCCTCTTAATAATCAAGGCTCTGCCAGTGATATTGTACCTAATTGGGTTATGCCCATGATGCTGCATTGATACTGTTTCTCCAACTAACCCAAATCACCAACAGCCAATCAAAACTCATGAATAAGGAAGGGGGATAATATGTTACATTTTTTAGTATTCTGACCATGGAGATCCATATACTGCCTTTGGGGGGGCGGGGGGATTGAACTCAGATCTTTGTGCTTTTGAGACAGGTGGCGGAACCACTGAGCTAAATTGCCAGCCCCATATACTGCATTTTAGATCTTCAGCATATCTACCAAATAGCTGAATTGCATTAGTATGTGTAACCTGAGACATATTTCTCACATACTAACACAGAACAAAAAAGTGGCATCCTCCTAAGTCTACCAGCAGTTTAGCATGTTCTTGCTGGCTTAAACCATTGGTGATACAGATGCCAATTTTATTAGTCTTTTTTTTTATTTATTATAAAATTAATAAAAAGCCACCCAATGAGACAGTCATGAATAACTTATAAATAGAATAATAGAACTTATAATGGGACCATGGGGTGGTTCAAGCCACCCAGCAACAAAACATGCAAATTACAGCCTCACTGTGAACATGTTAATCCCATATCTTTTCTCAGCAAAATTTAGAACAGAGATCAGCAAACAACAGTCCTGGACATCAGGCTAGGCTACCTATTTTGTGTAGCCTTCAAACTGAAAATGGCTTTTATGTTTTTAAAAGTTACATAAGAATGATATTTTGACATATGAAAATTATAGGCAATTCAAATTTTGTCTCCATAAATAAACTTTCAGTGGAATGCAACCACACATACTCTTTGTCATTTTGTCTATGGCTGCACTCATAGCATCAGAGTTGAATAGTTGGAATAGAGACCGTATGGCCCAAAAATCTGAAATATACACTATTTGGTCCCTTACTCAGAAAATTTGCCAGCCCCTACTTAAGAAAATGCCTTTATCATCTCAAGTAGGTTGATGTTGGAGGGAAATTCAAACATTCCCTGTGAGGGTTCTATATTTGAGTTTGATGCAATAAACTGACAATAGACATTTAGACAGAAGAAAAACCATAAAGAATTTATTTGCTCATAGTTTTAGGTGACACCAGATTATTTATGTTTAAAACCTGAAGACAGAGTGGACTATCCATTTTTTGTTTATGATGAAACATGGTCAACCATATAAAAATGTGATTAAACAAAAGAAAAAGTGTGATCTAGTAGCAGTAGACTGATATAAGCTCTGTCTCTTCAAATTCTTCTTGGCCTTTCTGTGTAGTATAGCTTCTGCATATAGGATAGGACCCTTCCTAGAATGAGAGTTGTATCATCTACAAGTAAGACAGGCCAAAGAATTTCTCTGTGATCACTTCTTAAACAGAAATACAGGAAAAGTTAGAGGAATATATTGAGTTTTTGTTTAGTTTTGTTTTGTTTTGTTTTGTGTTTCTTTTTTTTTTTTTTTTT
>NW_022900917.1:43225767-43286765 GCF_012274545.1 Fukomys damarensis
TTTTTTTTTTTTTTTTTTTTTTTTTTTTTTTTTTTTTTTTTTTGCTAGCTTTGGGAAAAAGCTAGTTTCTATAACGTGATTATAACCTGTCTGGATTCTATAACCCACCTTGGTGAAGAGGAATTCTAGTTTCTATGACTTGGAGGATAATTCTGGATGATAGACAGGAGGGCAGGAAAAGGTCAGAGAGAGAATTTTGCTTCTGAGGCTTTCACTTTGAGATAATCATTTTCTGAGCTGCAATAATGTACTAAGTGGGCAACTCATAAAAACATTTCTTGTCCCAGTTAACCTGAGATGAATTATCAACCAGAGGTTTGAAGCTAGGATATAGCCTTTGGGTTGCAACATCCAGGGTGGTACTGCCTGACACACAGGTACTGCTAGGTCATATTCTTTAAATGGTATGTCTTTCTCCTTGGTTTAAATTACTCCCTTGTGGAATTATCATTATAGTTTGATTTAGGCAGAAGCTTACAACTTATCTCTTGCTTTTCTTTTATTCCTGAGATTAGTGTCTCATTTCACTCAGACTTACTCTCTGTCACTTATACCATTTTGTCTTTATAAAGACCATGGGTATTTGGGGGATCCAGCCAAAGGGAAATGAAATTTGTGATATATTTAGTTTTCGTCTAACAGGGTCATATTTATGTGATTCTACTTGTTCTATATTAGTTGTCTCCTTCCACACACTATGCCAACTAAGTGGCTCTGTGGCAAGGAGAGGAGAAACATGGTAAAGTAATGAGACTATGTCCTATAGCATGCAATATTAGAAGCAGTGTTAAAAAAACAAATAAATGGGTTGTGATTTATGAAGCTAGAAATTATCCTGCAAAAGTTTCTTGTGTCAGCAAATATCTTTCTCATTGACAACTGGGGCATAATCTGCTGTCAGGAATATGCCTGATAATAAAGCACATACATTATAAGCACCATTTTGCAGAAAACCTATCAAATAAAATTTCTGTTTTTAGAATTTGTATTTTTAGAGCATCAGTCTATAGCACTTCTTCAAGCTATCTTCAAGCTATGAGAGGTCATATTTTTTATGCATGTGAATGTAACCTGTCAAATTTTACTGTGCACCTAGCACACGCTAGCCTAGTTAATTCTGGTGGTTCCAGATAAAATGCTTTGCAAAACTGCCACTAATTCAGTTAAATGTCCTAAAAAAAGCAATGCTGTCATGGCAAAACTATATCAATGATTGCTGTGTAAGAGTAATTTGATTATACAGTTATAGAGCTCAATATAAAGTTGCCACAATTTGAAAATATATATAATTGCTTTTGTGCTTGTGTTAATTTTGTATTTATTTTAAAAAGGAAAGTCAAAATTGTGTGAGCTCCAGATCTCATAAAACCTGGATCAGTCCTGGCCAGGACCATTCATCTGATACCCAGCATGAGAGGAGTTTCACAAGTATGTAACTCACTCTGCCCTATTATGTAAATAAAAATTGTAATACACATTATGAAGACCAGTTGGGGGTGGAGAGGCACCACTCTACCATAACCATGATTCTCCAGTTCTCTGCTCCTAAGTCTCTTCAGCTGCCAACTGAGAAATTATTTCCATTCAGACAGTTTAGATTGATATTACAGGATGTCTAATTCACCTTTTCATGCCAGATAACCAAAAGGTTGGCCCTCTGTATCCAAAAGTTCCACATCTGGGGAGTCAGTCAACCATGGATTGAAATGTCAATGAAAAAATGTAATGAACAGACTATTTTTCTTATTAATCCCTTAAAATGCAGTATAAACAACTATTCACATAGCATTTTCATTGCATTGGGTATCATAAGTCATCCAAAGATGATTTAAGTATGCAAGAGGATGTACATCGATTATATGCAGATTTTTACTTCATTTCATATAAGGGACTTTAAGCATTTGAAGATCTTAGTATCCTGAGGGATTCTAGAATCAATCCTCCCCCATCCCCAGATACAAAAGACCATGCAAGCTATTAAGTAATCTATGAAATGACCACTCATCTTTCCAAACAATGATCATTTTTTTGAAATGAACAACCTTGTGCTTTCCCAGAATCCCTGGGCATCTCATTTGATTATCTTCAATACATGAATATAAACAAGGATTACTGAGCAGCATTAAACATCCTGCTAAGGTTGAAGGGGAAATATCCTGCACATTAACTGAGTTTCTGCAGCTGCTCCCTTTCTGCACACATGGGATAGAAAAGGTAAATGGAGCATTCATATAGGGTTGGAGCTTGGTGGTGAAACAACATGCTAGTAGCTTATGAGATTGTGTTATCAACCACCAGGTGTCAGATATGGATATTGATTGCTTCTAGAGTGTTTCCTGCAGGTGGAGTATTTTCTGCAGTCTGAGAAGCTGTGCCACCTAGTTTATGGTGCAGGATGGTGGGGGGACACAGGGACACTGGACTGCAAAGTTAAAGGAGACAGCAGGGAGTCAAAACTGATGGGATTATATACAAAGAGCATAATTTTTAGAAGAGATGTTGTTCTACAGGAAAAGTCATCTTATTGAACCAATAGTGGGAAGAGAGAAAAATGCCAAAGAGAACTCTTGAGGATTGGCTCATCTCCCCTGAGATATGAAGTATTTATCCAGGGATGAAGATTTACTTTTGCTTTGAAAACTTCTTCAAAAGCCATTTGGGTTTCTGGAAAAGAAATGAAACCTATGAGTTAGCTTAAACCATTTAGGAGGAAAATTCTCTGTGAAAATATAATGTGGCCTTGGCACCAGAAAAGAACATGTTCACTCATTGTGCTGATCCTTGTCATCCAACGATTTGTAGGATATGTTACTGATATGGCACATGAGGAACGTGGTATATTCTGAAAATTGTATCACAGAGAAAATATCTGGGAGACATGTCTTATGTCCCTAAGAATCAGGATGCCTAAGGCAACCTGCTTTACAAATCAAGCCACACTTTTTAGAGTAAAACCCAAGTGATTGATCAATAGCAACAGACTTATTTTTTCTATTTTCTCTTAGGAAAAGGCTAAGCAATTTGCCAAGTAACCGCCATTGACTATGCAGTACTAGGGGCATTTTTCAAAATAGCTCATCCAATGAGAATTTTTTTTTAAATGCTGATTTTCTGGTAGTGACATTGCTACATGTCCATTAGTGGCTCCGTTGCTCTATTGCTGTAGTTGGTATAGTGGCTTGCAGTGCTAGTCAGACACTTGAGATGCAGTACAATGTGCTTCTTTTGATCCATCATGTCAGCAGCAAGAGGTCCTTAGCCTAACAGAGGTTGGGCTAGAAGAACAGACTTCAAAGTGAATGCTATTTTCAAAAGTAAACAAACTCTACAAGATCTGTGTGGGGATTTTTAATTGCATGTTGCTGACAGAAGAATCCTTGTTTTTGTTTTTCTATGCTCCATTATATTTGTAGCCTTCTACTTTGAAGTATTCATGCACAAGCTCAAGGTCTACATCTGCACATTGAAAGAGACTGTGCAGTGGTTTATAGAATACCTAACAGTAGAGCAAGATCTTCATAAAAAAAAAAAGACAATGGTATAGCCCATATCATTCTCTCTCATTATATCCCTCCTGATCTCTATTATCTAACATATTTGTTTTGAGTCATGCCGATTTAAACAATTATTTTTAGCTTTAATTCAGATGGCATAGCCAACCAAATGTTACAAACTAAATGATTTAGAAGAAAACACTGAGTTTTAATTTGTTTCTCAGTAAATGTTTTCGACAGACACTGATCAAATAATCTCATGAAATTCTTTGGGTCAAATTGTCATAAGGACAGTGTTATCATTTGTTGTTTGGAGCTGATTGTCCTCATAATTGTTTGATTCAGATGTGTTATTGTCACATTATACATCACTGCGCTTAAAAGCAAGCTGCAGAATTATATTGGCAATTTTTTTCCTCATTGAGTTTAGTGGTACATTTTAGGTATACAGTACAGTTACATTCATCATTGGCATCTTGTCCCTTTACATGATAGGTCCTGGTTCTCAATTTTTCCCCTTACCCCTGCCCTCCCTTCACCCCCTCCTCCCTTCCCTATTTACAAAAACTTTATTTCCATTTTTTTCATTTCCTCATATTTTTTTATTTTTCCTTATTTCCTTTCCCCTACCCTTCCCACTTCCCCTACACCTTCAGCACTTATTTTCCTATTTCACATTGTCAATTATACCATTAGGATCTTATTTACAATTATAGTTTGTGATTTTTCTATAAATTGGAGTACTACTCAGCCATAAAAAATGAGAAACTAGAGTCATTCATAGGAAAATTGATGCATTTTGAAGTCATACTCAAGTGAAATACGTAAGTCACACATGTGTAAATACCAAATAGTTTCTCTGGTGTGAAAAACTATACTGGCAATTTTAAACCCTAATTCAAGTATACTTTATAAAATGGGCTTTTTACATTTGAAAATTCACTTAATATAAGAGTAGTGGTTGGGGATGTAGATATTTCTTTCTTTCAATGAACATTGATAGTTATAACCATTTTATTCATATGATAGTTTCAAGCACATTCTATGCCTTTGATTCAGCTTGATACTGCTCTTCCTATGACTCTGAGAACTCTTTCATGTGAAAGAACATTTGGTTTTCTAAAAGGATATGTTCTTGTGGCACAAGTCAGAGATTTGAATTAAATAAGCTAACATCTTAGCTGTAGCCCTTGTCTTTAAATCATTGGGGAGAACATAGACCAAGGAATAATCCTAATCACCACTGCTTAGCCCAGGCTAAGAAATACAGTAAATTCCAAATTTATGAACAAGTTCTATTCCAGGAGAATGTTTATAAGTCAGATTTGTTCATAAGTCTGACAAAGTGAGTCTTATATACCTTTGACACAAATATACTATGTAAAGCATAAAAACATCAGGCACACATAAAAGACACAGTAAATTTCTGACTATACTGTACTACTGTACAATAATTACACAGAAGCATTGTGACAATGTGTGGTAGACATGTGAGCTACTTCTGAATTTGTTCACAGCTCTGAATGTTCACAGTACCAAGTCCATTTATATCTCTGCAAGTTCACAACTTGAATGTTTGTACATTAGGGACTTACTGTAGAAGTATAGGGTTCCAAAAACAAAACCAAGCAAGCATACCTTTGGGAGAGTCAAGCAGAGACTAGGCAAAAAAAAATCTGGGTTTCAGTACCACAAACCTCTCCAGCTATCAAGATTGACTGCTAGAATCAGAGACCAATTGCATGGTGCTTTCTGTTTCCTGTGCTTATATTTTGTCTCACCAACAAAAGGGTAAGCTTCTGGGTCAATCATGTCATTCTTGTAACACTAAGCATCTACCATATACTAACGACTCTTTTAAGTACTAGAGATAGAGTTGTAAAAAAATGTATGCAAAGACCCGCAGGACCTCCTAACTCACATTTCATAGAAGTATCACTCAAAAGTGCTATTAAAAATTGTAATGATATAACTGACAATGAGAAATAGGAAGAAAAGGGCTAAAATTATAGGGGAAGTGGGAAGGGTACAGCAAAGGTAATAGGGAAAAGAAAAAAATGAGGAAATGAAAAAATGGAAATAAAGTTTTTGTAAATAGGGAAGGGAAGGGGGAGTGAAGGGAGGGCAGGTACAAGGGGGAAAAATGAGAAACAAGACCTATCATGTAAAGGTACAAGATCCCAATGATGAATGTAACTGTACTGTATACCTAAAATGTACCAATAAACTCAATGAGAGAAAAAAATAAAAATAAAGTGCTATTAAATGTTCCTCCACACTGAGAACACTGGAGGGGTGACTTACCAATGAACTCTCTACACCCCAACTATAGATTAGCCTTCCAGCTAAAATGACTTCTTCAATCATGGAATTAGGAGAAGGTGGATAAATCATAATTATGCCTCAGAGAATGTTGTGGAAATATGTAATATTAGCCTTGAAGGACATAGACTAAACATGAAAAAACAAGTTTCAGAAGGAAAGTATCTATAGTTTAGATCTAGAAGTTCTCCCCAAAGCCCATTTTTTAAAGGTTTGGTTCTTAGCCTATGGTGATATTGGGAGGAAGTGGAACTAGGTGAGAAATTTCAGGTCAGTGGGGGCATGACCTCACAGGAGGTTATGGGATGCTGGTCTTTTTCTCTTCTCTTTTTCACTGCCCTATCAAGGTGAATGGCTTTGTTCCTCCACCTGACCCCCATACATTGTTGCCTTCTTGCTACAGGCCCGTAAGCAACAGAGCCAACCTGCTAAGGGCTAAAACCATGAGAGGGGAAAAAAAGACAAAACTTTTTTAAAAAGTTGACTATCACAAGTATTTTTGTTTACAATAACAGAAACTTGATTAACACCATGGAAAGAGAGGTTGGAGGGAAGGGATGTCTCTAAGGGAGAAGAGTGAGATTTTTAAATCTCAGATTCTTTTGGATCAGCTTAATCATTGATTAATCACACAGCCTTCTTTGTGTAAGAGTAATCAAGAGAAGGAAATTGATATGACATTACCCCTTTTCACTGCTTGAAACCTAGATAGCTTGCTCCCATAGTAGAACATCAGAGCTATACAGTCCCAGATTCATGTACAATGTTTCGGAAAATTTTAATCATAATAGCTGATCTTCCTTGAATTGTTAACTATTTGCTAGCACTCTATATCATATATATATGTGCGTGTGTGTGTGTGTGTGTATGTGTGTGTATATATATATTCAATATAAAACACTTAGGCAGTAAGTGCTAGTAATAATGCTAAAATTATAAGGCTAGAAGGCATCAGAGTTGGGAAAATGAAACTCAGGCAGCTGTTTCCAAGCTTGTGTTCTCGGGCACCACTTCAGTGTCCCTAAGAGAATTGCTTCATGTTTTAGTTAATATCAAAGCATATATTTTTATGGTTGCTATTTAATTTTTAAAAAGGTATTTCTTGCACATGCTGTTTGGCATTATTTATGAATTTATTATTATTCTAACTTTTTACTCAATTCTATAAACATTAGTTGAGCAACTACTCTATGCTCATCACAGTAATAATTACTACAAAGACATAGTATCTGCCCTGGAAGAGCTTGCCACCTTATGAGTGAGACAAAATATATACAGAAAAAACAAACAGCATACCATTGTGATATATCAGCAAATACAGGAAAGTATGGTAACAACTATCTTCATCTGTTGGAGCTGCTACAAGAATGTCATAGAGTGAGAGACTTATGCAATAAGTATTTATTTCTTACAGTTATGGTTACTGGGAAGTGCAAGATGAAGATGCTAGCAGATTCATTATTTGATTAATTGTTTCTTAATTTAAAGGTATCTTCTCATTGTGTTCTCACAAAATAGAAGGAAAAATCTCCCTGGAGCCACTTTTATATGAACACTAGACTAATTCATTAAGATTATACACTCATGACTTAATCAGTTCACAAAGTTCCCCTTCCTGATGCCCTCACACTTGGGGTTAGGATTTCAACATATGATTTTGAGGCGAGACATAGAGATTCTGTCTATAGCACCAACTGTATGTAGAATTACAGAATGAATACAGGATAAGAATGACTAAGAATAAGTTGCATTGGTAATAGCATCCATCTAGAAACAGTCATCAGGGCACCTTCAAACTCTCTGCCTCCTACACTTGCTATGTGCTTAGGTCAGACATATTCCCATAACTGGAGAAAGCACAGATCTTGGAAAACAAACTGAATAAAACATAGGATTTTGAATTCTTCTAGAATGGAAAGGGAGGAGGGAACAGAGACATTGACAAGAAAAGATAAATGTGCAGCAAGAAAGAAGACAAAATCCTAAAAGTATGTCAATGCATTTGATTCTACCTATAATATTTGAAGAGCCTCCATAGGCATAATTAGACTTAGTGCTCTCCTTCAGGGTGCCAGCACTTTCCAGACATGCTAATCAGTTTTAGCTCTGCTATCTCTGCAGGAGACCACATTGCACAACAGTCTTTAACCCCACTGAGATAATCCTGAGCTCAAATTCCCTGCTGTAAACTTGTAGAATTTACCCTAACAAATTCCCATCTTCCCATGTCCTTCCACTGGAAAAGAAAAACAGTTACTCTCATTGTTACTCTACTCTTAACTGGGTGATTGCTAAGAGTATCCTAGCTGCTTATTCTTCTTTCGGGGTTTCTATAAACCAGTACCTCCACAACACACAGATTACCTTCCTAGATTGTAATTTACATCATCACTATTTTCATATCTTCATCTTCATCATCATCATCATCATCAATCATCAATCATCATCACCATCATCACTAACACTACTTTGTGGCAGAAACTTTACTCATATAATCTCATTAATTCTCATATACACATCAGCTTTTTCCCCATTTTACAGATGATAAAACAGATTCATATGATCAAGGGACACACAGCTGGTACAATCAGTTTTGGAATCCTAGTTTAATTCTAGTTGTCTTAGCTACTTTTGTCATTGCTGAGACAAAATACTTAACTGCCTAAGTTAAAAGGGAAAAGGTTTGTTTTGCTTAGTTTGTTCAACTTGAGGGCAGTGTGGCATGGCAGAGGAGAAACAGTTCATGGCAGACAGCAGGAAGCAAGGCAGCAAGCAATGAGGTAGCAAAGTAGCAAGTGACAAGCAGCAACACTTTCCCTTATATTTTATCCATTCTACAGACCCTTAGGTTGATAGTACTCACACCCAAAGTGGGGCACACTTAATCCTACCCAGCACTATGCCAAACCAATCAATGAACTAATTTAGCCAAACTTTACACATTTTAGATCCACACACCTCTGAAAAGCCCATCTGTAACCTCATGAGGCTTTGGGGGACATCTAGACATAAGCCATAACACGTCTTCATATTAGACACTTTTTCATTCTGTCAACTATTTTGCTATTCAAAAAATTTAGTCTGTAATGTCATAGGGAAACACTAAATGTGTTGGAACAAATATTTTTTTTTTTATGTAAGGCTACCTCCTAGACACCTCTACCAATCTAAATTTTTGCAAAATTCTATTTCCTCCATAAAAACTTTTCTAACTGCTATATTTTAAACCTTTGTCCTCCAAAACTGTGGTAACATTTCATTCTAAGAATTACTGTTCTTGGGCCAGGGATTTAGCTCAGCGGTTCGGTGGCCTGCCTTGCAAGCACAAGGACCCAAGTTCAATCCCCGGTACCAAAAAAAAAAAAAAAAAGAAAGAAAGAATTAATTACTGTTCTTCTTCAAGAGAAGCAGAATGGTACAAAGGAAATATCTTTTCTTTTATTTTGAAACAATGTTAAACATGTAGAAAACTTGGAATTATAGCATAAACATTTTTTCTAAGCAACTCAATAGTAAATTGCTCCCTCACACTGAATTGTTCATAATGTATTTCCTTCAAACAAAAGCATTTTCCAAATAATCACAATATGACTCTAAAAATTAGACATTAACATAGATACATACTCCTCAGATCCTTTTCAGCTTTCACCAGTTCTCCAAGTCATGGTCCTTGTAGTAAAAACAACTAGTACAGAATCATATTGGGTTAAGTTGTCATCTCTCTTCAGTCTCTCTTCAATCTTTCCTCAAATTTTATGACCTTGATACTTTTAAAAATTTCATACCTATTTTATAGAAGCCTCAGTTTTGGTTTGTCTGCTGTTTCCTTGTGAGAGAATCTTGTTATGTTCAGAGATGCTATGTTATTTATTAATCCTATCAGGTGGCACAAGTTTCAATGTGTCCCATGACTGATAATGCTCCTTGTGATTACTTTATTGAGAAGGTGCCTGCCAGGCCAGTCTTCTCTTTTTAAGTACTTTGTAGGGAGGTGTTTAGGTTTCCTTCTAGAGGAGGGAACTCAAGGAGATGACCATGGACACAATGAATGACCAAAAGCTGATGGCTAATGGCAAAGTTTATTTCTCACCCAGGGTCTTTATAGTAATTTCAAGGCCACACACAAAAGCATGATCACAGCAGTTTGATGATTAACAGCAGTTACAAGCAGTGATTAACTGCAGTCATGAGCAGATACACATTGTTCAAACTAAAGACATAACATCTAGATAAAACAACATCTGTTTATGACTAAAAGGGAGTGTAAACCAGAAACAGGAATAAAGAAGAGATTAGGGGGTTGTTTGTGGGTCAAGGGACTTGGCTCCAGCACATCGCCTTCAAAGCACCTGTGCCCAGTGAGGACCAGCATTCTGGGACTCGGAGTCAGTGCTTTGTCCACTAGTCCTCTCATGCCCCAAGAATTCCCATTATTTTTTCCAAAGAGTCAGCATGGCAATGAGGACACACCCAGAGGGTCATGCCTCTATTCATCATTTGAGGAGACAGTATCCTGTGGAAAACAATATAATAACCAATAAGGGAACAATAAAAGCACTAGATAAGCAGTGTGTGAGGCTTTGAAACAGACCATGAGCATTCAGCCCTCACAACTGGTCAGTAGTATAAGTGGCCATATCTTGATAGGGTACAGGTGCCAAAGATTTATCAAAAGTGGATGAGATATCTTGTAACAAGTCATCCACATTGGTGGATAAGTTGTTACAAAAGTCTTGCAGATGATATTTAATCTCATCCCACTCATATTGGGTGTGATTGTACAGATGGGGGGGTAACACAGATTTGTGAGGAATTCCAATCACATTGTAGCATGACCTGATATTGAAGAACAATTATCTACTCTCCCAGCCATTTCACAGTTTGTTGTAAGTCTTCAAATTTAGATTCCAATTCCTGATCAATAGCAGATTGTTTCAACCATAGCTGGTGTGAATCCTTCTGCCAAGTATGTATAAAATCATGTGTTTGTACTGCAGTCTGTAGGGCCACACCAGCAACCACAGCTGTGGCTGTCTCAGCAATGAGCCCTAAGACTAGCAGTACCAATTCGACAACAAAACACTTAGAGCAGTGATATAATTTAGACAGAATTTGAGAAGCTAATTCCCATCAGGGGTCAGCTTGCCAGGGCTGAGTAAGATTGACTGGTAGCCAGATGCCCATTTGGGCCTTCAACAGAAAAATAAAATCACAAGTGGCATTGAAAGGAACAGAAGCATTAAGGCAGGTATACAATCTACATTCAAAACAAGTTACACTTTTTTTTGATAAATTGAAACTAGCAGATCCTATCATGATAACAAATTGCAATTTTACACAACAGCTTACACAAAAACTGGTATTATAAGTAAGATTATACTCAGAATAGGAGCAGGAAGTGTCAGGAAACTTTCCTTTCCAAGTCAACCTGTGTTGGAGTGCAGCAGGAAGCTTCCAATGGTCCTATTGCTCAGGGTTCAGTGGAGTTAGGAATCATGGCTGAGGCAGTGAAAGGCCTCCTTCATGCCAGGCAAGAAGTCCACCCTGTCTTCCTGGGAGGTGCAGGCAAGGACAGCAAGCATAGTGAGAAACAGCTGCTCCAGTGTGTGAGCCTTTCCAGTGGTGGCCATGATTTCTTCCACCTTTTGAGTGAGGCTCTTAACCTGGACTTAACCATGTTGGTGGGTTAACACCCCTCTTTCTCTTTCGCTTGGTCCCGATGGCAAGGGCAGCCACACAATGAGTGATGTCAGGTTCCGCCCGAGTAATGACTTTCATTCTTGGGTGGAAGCCTGACTCAGATGAAGGAGGTGTCTACGTGAGGGCAGGGTGCCGGCCAGAGACACCGAGTTGAGATCCAGACATGTTCAGCCTGGTCCCAGAATGAGGACTTTCACAGGGACCCAGCCATTCCACTCCTGTAATTTCGCATGCACAAAATAGGTAACTGTAAAGAAGAAGAGAGAGAAGATTGTAAAGTAGATGTGAAGTGTCTTTGTGCTCGGGATAGTGGATCGGCAGTACAAGGCAGGTTAAGAAAGTTAATGACATACAAATCAAGATGCAAGCATGCAGGCGGGGAAGTACACCTCAAGGGCAATTCCCCCTTTTTATTTTTGCTAGCCATAATTTGATAGTGTAATGAGCACACACAGTGATAGCTTCCCCTTGGGGATTGTGAGGTACTCCCTTCAAAGGGTTTAAAAGCATGAGATTTATAAATAAGAAGAACCTTTTAAGCTCAGCAGGAATGCCCATATCAGCAAAGGCAGAGTACAAGAAGTTTTTTCTCATGGCATGGGCATGGCCCACACAAATCCTGAAAAAGTATCAATAACAGCATAAATATATTTAAGCCTGCCCAAAAGAAGAAAATGAGTAACATCCATTTGCCAAATTTGATTAGGAACATATCCTCTAGGATTAGTGTCTGGAGGAGCTTGTCTCAGGTGTAAAGGGTGGCAAACAGTATAGGTCTGCACAATCCACTTGGCTGTGGCAAAAGGAATTTTCCATTTTTGATGTAATCATCCTGTATTAGAATGTAATATCTTATGTTCTTCTTCAGCAGACACAAAGGGAACAGTTAATAATTTATCAGCACAGTCATTACAATAAATAAGTGGACCTGGGAGTTGGGTATGAGAGAGAATATAGTCGTTGGTCTCTGAAAATTGATATTAAAATTAAATAAAATATAATTTAGTAGCATCAGTAAAAAAGGTTTGTGTTAAAGGAATGGGGGATGAGGAAACAATAGAAGAAATAATCCAGTCATGTTGGGACAAGGACAGCAAGGGATCGTGAGGTAAATGAAACAAAATTTGTCCATAAAATTCAGCCAAAGCAATCTGAAAATCTGGAGAAAATCTCTGCAAAGTTTGAAACTGGCACGAAGTGAGAGGCAAATGGATAGCATCAGCATCAACGCCTTTTAACTGTATTACCCGAGTTCATCCTGAAATAATGAGAGAGGCAATGAGTCCAAAATGTGGCATGACTTTGTGGGGAGGCTGAACAGGAACATAAATCCATTCAACAGGAGAGTTTGTTTGATAAAGAAGTCTTGTGGGGCTGTCAGGGGTGTTGATAACAAGGAAAGGAAAAGGCAAATCATCATGAATATGAAAAGTAAATTGAGATTGCAAAACACTTCTAACAAGTTTTAGTTCCTCTAAAGCCTTTTTAGAGGTTTCATGGGCTAGCTGAAGCAAAGGGTCCTGATAGCGTAGAAAATAGGTTAAGCAACTGGTAATTAGGGATGTCTAATATGGGACATATCCAACTGATATCTCCTAATAATTTTTCAAAGTCATTTATAGTTTGTAAAGATTTTCTTTGAAGAGTACATTTTTGAGGTTGAATCTTAGTTGCCTGTAACCTGAATCCTAAATAGGAGTAAGGGTCGTCAGTTTGAATTTTTTTCTGGATCAATTTGAAGCGCATGTTGTTTTAAATTATTATTATTGTTATTGTTATTATTATTATTTTAATTGTTGTATGTCTTTTTGCCATTAACACTCTGTTCAATGGTGACCTCCAGGTGGGCTATGAAATCTATAACAAATCTCATCTGGCCATTGAACAATTTTTATATAAATGAGGGAGTAATGTGATCCCAAGCCTCCAGTGCTCTTAAACAAGGGGGCCATTCCTTTGTAGTTGGATCTATATTTTTAGATAAATATGCTACTGGCTGGTTTTATGGACTACTCTTTGAGTAAACATCCCTAAAGCAGTATGATTTTTTTTTATTAAAAGGCCGGGTCACATCTGGGATCCCCAATGTAGGGGTAGCAGAGAGAGTTAGTTGTAGCCATTTCTGTCAACCCTGGAATCCAGATCCTGTAAAAACCTGTGACCACCCAAAACTTCTCTTAGCTGTTTTCATCCTTTTATCTCCCAAGCAGCATATTTATTTGGCAACTTGGAATCCTAAATACCTGACTTTCTGTACACAAATTTGAGCCTTTTCTTTGTATCCTGCCTCTTGAAGCAGCATTAATAGTTTCTTAGTATCCTGTGAAGATTCTATTCATTTAGTACATTAGAAAATTAATAATAATAATCATAATTATATGTATGAAACTTTATGCCCTTTAGTTTGATATCAATACCATTTTTTCAACAAAACCTCTTTTTTCAATAAAACCTCCTTGTTTTCCTACAAAACATAGCATATTTTGAAAATGATCATTATAAACATATCACAATAACATATTTAGAATGTAACCTCTTGATGATAACCAGTGTAAACATTTTATAACAACATATGTAATGAGGCATATCTTTTCATAAGGCTGTGAAAATTATTGGGGCTCCCATTAGTGAACAAAGACCAGAATAAATTTTTCTGAGCAGCTGCTTCTTTAGTCACCAACAGGACTGTACTTAAACCTAAAAGTTTATATTTAATTATCTTGATAAAATTTTAACTTATAAAACCTGGTTGTAGAAATTAACAAATTATTTGTATCCTTGATAGCATTTTAATAAAAAATATAATTGGACACTTTTTCAAACAATTGGACAGACAGAAAAACATATAAGACATTTTATGAAACTAGAGTGCACTCAATGTATTTGGCCAATTGAATTATAAAATCTCTTTTAGTTACAATTAGTCAAAACTTTTGTAGGTCAATTAATAGAGATCTGTTTTAGAATTAGAATCAAAAGGAATGAAAGCTCATTATAACTGTAAATGTAAACCTTTTATAACAAAGTTGAAACCAACAAGCAAACATACATATTTTCTTGTTAAATCTTTTTCTCACACCTTTTATACATATTTAGGCCTTCTGGTCTTGTATATCTGTTTTTATCTCTAACAAGAAAAACATACAAAAACCTTTCATATCAAAAGTATATCTCTTTTATTTATAGCTTTCCTAATATTTTTCTCTGTCTCATTTACTATTAACCTTCTATAACAAATTCAGCTGTTAAAATCTTTTTTTTTTCTTTGATACCAGGGATTGAACTTGGGTCCTTGTGCTTGCAAGGCAGACCACCAAACTGCTGAGCTAAATCCCTGACCCTAGCTGTTAAAAATCTTAGTGTCCTTTTTTGTTGTTCTCAGATTGTTACATCTTAAAATTTGACTGGCTGCCGATAGAACAGTATTAAGCTTGAGTTTTTTTATTAACAAAGTACAGAAAAGAGCAAGTTAACCCTATAATCACAATTGAAGAATTTGCAATGCACAAGAAGTGTTTTATACACCAATTACACTTCATTTAAGTTGAAACAAAGATACATTTATCAAATAGTTAAAATTTGTAATGTGATTTTTCTTGTAAAATCTCTTGATGTCTGGTAAAACACAGTTGCAGTTTCTCTGGCTTTGTTTTGGATTCCAGACCTTTGCGGGCAGCATCAGGCTGATAACACAGGGTTGGCCTGTTTTTCCTTTTTTTTTTTTTTTTTTTCTAAAAATATACGGGTGCAAATATGTAATTTGATCACCTGGTCCCTTCCCTGCAAGTAACTGGGGTGAGTGAAGTGTGTAGGAGCCTGTAGAGCCTACTCCAGATATAGCACGACAGACCTGGTGATAGGGCCATCTAGAAGGCCTGTGCCTCTTGGCAGTGATGCAAACATAAGTGCCAGTGTCTGCAAGTCCAGTAAATGTTCTTCCCTGAATAGTTATCTCACAGGGGAGGAAAGTCCCAAACTTTCCTTGAGATAGCCCCACACCTGGGGCTGGGTCTGACTTACCATTCCAAACGCTCATGTCATTCCTGGATCCTGTTCCCAGTTTTCTGGGTTCTGTTCTGAGTCCCTGTTTGGGCACCACTTATTGAGGTCTCCTTCTAGAGGAAAGGACTCAGGGAGACGAAGACGCAATGAATGACCAAAAGCTGATAGCTAAGGGCAAAGTTTATTTCTCACCCAAGGTCTTTATAGTAGTTTCAAGGCCACACACAAAAGCATGATCATAGTGGTTTGATGAGTAACAGCAGTTACAAGCAGTGATTAACAGCAGTCAAGAGCAGATACACATTGTTCAAAATAAGACATACATAACATCTAGATAAAACAACATCTGTTTATGACTAAAAGGGAGTGTAAACCAGAAACAGGAATAAAGATGAGATTAGGGGGTTGTTTGTGGGTCGAGGGACTTGGCTCCAGCACGTTGCCTTAGAGAAACCTGTGCCCCAGTGAGAACCAGCATTCCGGGACTCAGGGTCAGTGCTTTGTCCATTCATCCTCTCATGCCCCAACAGGGAGGCACTTTAAAACTTTATAATATCCTAATCCTCATTTTGCATCCTCAATAAATCTAAAGGAGTTGCATCCCTGTTGTTGTTGTTGTTGTTGTTGTTGTTGTTGTACTAAATTAATGGGGAGCTTTAAATCACTAAGAGTAAAATGTTGGTGTTCTACAAGCAATTTGTAATATTTATAAATTTTTAGGTATAGTAAAGAAAGTAAAGATGGTATAATTAAAGCATTAATTGTACAGTTCCATATAAGATGAGTTACAATAAGAATTAAAGCTGGAGGTTTAGAATTTGTCTATATAGAACCTCCAACATTGACATGTTTGTAATACAACTTTAAATAATCAGGACTTGATATGCCAAGCTCCAGCCACTCTCCAAATGATAATTATTTGTTTTGAACATGAGTGATGAAAATAATTGTCATAATAATGTCTAAAATAGGCAGGGGGTCTAAGCAGGGGTAGCATAAGGATGAAGAATCTCTGAAATGAAAATATGAAGCAGCTTATATTGCTATTGCCAGGCCCCTGGTATAAATCCCCACTTAGGTGTCCATACCTAAGTTCAAAAGTCAGGAATAGGTGAAAAGTCAGCCACCTCTTTTTATTACAATTCAACTCTTTCCTCCCCTTTGCTAGCCAATTCTAGAAAGAGTAGAATGAGACTGAACAGTGATCATAAATACCCTCTCCCTTGATCCTCTTCTCCCACCCCACTGTTAACAGCATGGCCACTGCATTCCACAAAGACTTTCCCTATCCAGAGGGACCCCTATTGCTCTGTACCCCTATGAAGATCAAAAGCCTTGCAGATGACTGATAATTCTCCTACGTTTGAAAGCTTTATATTTCTTCCTAGCTCATATGTGTATTAAAGGATGTGAAATTTTAAAAATTCAAGGTTACAAAAGTATGGATTTTCCCCACCAAGAGAGTTTATAAAGCTGGTTAACATTTCTAAAAATCATAAATTATGGGGTGTAGCAAGCACTTTTAGAAAAACAGCAAATTTTTTAGTAATTAGTGTTCTCTCTAGTTCACTGTGGAGATTTAAAACTATAGCCAAAAGTACACCAGAGAAATAAGATTTTTTTGTTTTTTGGTCTAAAAAATCAGCAGTAGAAGTCATTAGCATAGAAATCATGTTTATGAGACCAAACACAAACTGTCAGTTTTTCCACCTTCTCTTTATGACTTGGAGCATGATAGCTATGGCTTAAACTGTGATGTAGAGGAAATTTATGCTAAGATTTGTTGGTGCCAGGCATGATGGCACACATCTGTAATCTCAGCATTCTGGGAGGCTGAGGCAGGACAATCTTAAGTTCAAGCCAGCCTCAGGGACCGTTTCAAAAAAAGTTTTTTTTACCAAAAAGGATAATAGATATAGTTCAGTGCAAAGGCCCTAGGTTCAATTCCCAAAATTGAAAAATAATTGTTAGCACCTTAAAAGGACAAACTTAGTACAAAAAAAAAAAAAATGAAAGGGAGCTCATCTGTGTCTTTATATGCACAAAGAATGAGCTTGCAATACTGACAGTGGAGAAATTTAATTCTTTTCCTATAAAATTATGACAAACATGGGCAGAAACCTGAAGGTTGCATATTTATCCTTCACCTTGGAAGACAAAGATTGCAGTATATCATGGCCAAGAGGCAGCACAGGTGCTGTGGTCAGGCTGACATCACTGCTTCTGGCTGAATTCACCAGTGACACTCACCTTGGTCGCTCCGTGCACCTAGCTTTCTGTATATGTGTTGGGGTGGAAAGAGAAACAATAAATTCTTCCAGTGGGAAAAGTATAAGATCTGGATAATCTGCCACTTGGGAAAACATTCCCTGTCTATAGCCACATTACTCTAAATGCACCCAATCTCATCTGATCTCGGAAGCTAAGCAGGGTTGGGCCTGGTTAGTACTTGGATGGGAAATCATTCTATGAATGATCTAGATAAAATTTTGTATTGATCTTTCTAAGTGTCATGAATACAACATTAAGTTGTGGAAAAACATTCACAGTGTAATGGGTTGCAGGAGTATACATTGCAACACATGGAGCAAAGTGGAATTTCAAGTGTTGTAAAATGCAATTGCCCCCAAAGTTGGAATGTACTAAATTTGACTCCAAACACCGGAGTCATTGGCACTTCAATGGTCAATCTCCGATTCGTGTGGACCTCAGATGAATTTTGAAAAGCCATGCGAGTCGATATTGTACTGATAGAACTTCTGGTGCCAAGATACTTTTACATGGCCTGTTAAAAAGAGAACTTCATCACTTTCACTGATGCTTGCACTTCAACTTTTTGCTTACTTGACAAGATTGTACCTTTTTTCTTTGGGGTGGGTGTTGAGGGCTTATTTATGGGCATCTTGGGCTTGTGATGAAGTGTGACCAGGAAGATGACCAGTCCTAAGCCTGAAAGATTAGTAATGTGTGTTTGTCCAGATCTAACACATCAGTTAATGATTTGTAACAATCTTTCTCCAGTCCGAGGTTATCTTTCTTACCTTGACAGCATTTTGCATTAAAACTTTGCTTAACCCTCTTGTGTCCAAATCATTTTTGCCAGATGAATTATTGTGGCACATAAATGGTTGAAAGTTATGTAGTTGTTCTAAATGGGCTTAGAGCAATAAAAATTTTTTATGTAGGTACCTTGTATTCTGAGGTTCCTTTGTAGGATAAAAGTAGTCAGTTTGCACTGATTTGCATAGTTTAGACCTACTGAAAACTAAAATCATTCTCAGTTCAGTAAACACTTTAAGAAGTAGGATAGTAAACAAGATAGAAAAGATGTATGCGTGGTGTTTTTATTATCTCTATGGAAAAGAAAATGAGCAATTGAAGTAAACAAGGAAGTTAAAGATTAGGATGATGCTATGAAAAAATAAATAGGATAATGCAATTCTTGTGAAACAGGAAGAAAAGGTCCAAAGGGGAAGGAGTGGGAGAAATTGGGAAAAGGATAGAAGGGAATGGAATTGGTATGAGAAAATGGAAAAAGTAGAAACAAAGCCTTTGTAAATATGGAGAGGTGGAGGAGCTGAAGGGAGGGCAGTGGAACGGGGAAAAAACAAGAACTGAGATAAATTATGTAAAGGTACAATTTCCCAATGATAAATGTCATTATATTGTATACCTAAAATGTACCAGTAAACTTAATTTTTAAAAAGGTTTGTCTAAAAATATGGTTATAAAGCTATAAATTGACATAAAACAAAGTAGCTATACAGAGATTTCAAGAGAGTATTTCAGGCAAAAATCATAACAAATGGAGGGCAGCGATTTAGCTCAGTGGCTCCGGCGCCTACCTCGCAAGCACAAGGACCCAAGTTCAATCCCCAGTACCAAAAAAAAGAAAGGAAAAGAAAAACATAGCAAATGGAAAAGCAGATTACCTAGCTGAGTTGAGCTGTATTGTGGACAAAAACACAGATACTGTAGCACAAGTGTGTTATACTAGGCCCCCCCACGTACGGCGTTTTCGTTCCAAGATCCCCAACAAATGCCTGAACTGCTGATAGATCCAAACTCTATATCAAAACTGCCATGTCCAACATATTGAAGATATACTCCTAAATGAAATAAATAAGGCACACATGTATAAATACCGAATGGTTTCTCTGGTGTGAATAATCTGCAATAATACGATCCTAATAAGATTACTGACATGTAGAAATGGGAAGAAAGGAGCTAAAGGTGTAGGGAAGGTGGGATGGATAGGGGAAGGGTAATAAGGGAAAAGAAAAAATGTGAGATAATGAAAAGATGGAAATAAAGTGTTTGTAGATGGGGAGGGGAGGAGTGGGTGAAGGGAGGGCAGAGGTAAGGGGAAAAAATGAGAACCAAGACCTGTCATGTAGAGGTACAAGATCCCAACAATGAATGTAACTGTACTGTATCCCTAAAATTTACCAATATACTCAATTAAAGCTGAAAAAAACAACTGCCATATCCAAATTGCCAACATCACTACTCTTAACTTCAGGGCAAATGTTAAGCAAAATAAAGGTTCCATGAACACAAACACTAAGACTGCAACAGTCTGTCTGATAACAAAGTGACCAGTGGATAAATAGCACAAACAGCTTGGATACACTGGACAAAAGAATGAGCCATGTCCTCGGTGGACATAGTGGGACAAGTGGCACAAGTTTCCTCATCCTACTCAGAACAACCCACAATTTAAAACTTTTGAATTAATTTCTGTAATTTTCCATTTAATATTTTTAGACAACAGTTAACTTTAAGTAGCTGAAACACACAGAAATGAAACCACAAATAAGGGCAGACAGTTGCAAATAGAAGGGAAAGCAGCAGGTCTGAAAGATACAGCCAAGGACAAACTTATACAAGGCCTTGTGGGAGAAGATGAAAAGTTGGACTTTTGTTCTAATGGCAGCAGGAAGATATAGGAATTCTTGTTTTCAGCCAGAGCTATGATATGATCTAAACCCTCTTAAAGGAATGAGCAGTCTTATCCATAATGTGAAACCAACAAAGGAAGTGATCTACCCCAAGACTCAATAACTTTGAATAGAAGCCTACTTCTGAAATTTTAGTACAACTACTAGCAAGCATCTAATTCATACTTACTTCTGGGCTCATGAACAAAGAGAATAAATTAGGATTATTAGAATCAGAAACTTGCAGGAAGCTTCCTGAGAGCCAGAATTCACCCTTAAGGAGGAATCATAGATGATTTTGTTACCACAGGCTCTGAGCAGATAGCCTGCAGGTTTGAGACTTCCTGGAATAGAGAAGTTTCCTGGCCAGATAGTGCCAGTCTCTCAAAAGTCAGCCACTGCTCCTACTGAAGCCCACAGATACAGTTAACAATGGAATGGGGGTAGCAGCTAAACTACTTCATTTTAAAGGAGTGAAAGTAGAAACTGTGCATCACTTCATTCACATCCTATTATTAGTCCAACGAGGTCTGGGTCCCCATAAAGACTGTGTTGGAGTAGAACACGCATTTTTTCCTGGAGTGTGCTCCATAACACTAGTGATTTTGTAGGTGTCAGCTTAACTAAGCAGGAATTAGGCTTCCCAGAATTCCCATCCAGTTCTGGGTTAGAGTTGGCCCCAGGGGAAGTTGCTGGAGATTTTATAGATAAGAGGCAGCAGGTCTGCTGTGAGGTCTGAGTCAGGGACCAGGCACTTAGATCTCACTGAGACTGCAACAATCTGTCTAATAACTAAGAAGATCACTAAGCACAATTGCTGACCTCCCAATACAGTGCACCTCTAAGTCTCCTCCCTCATGTTGCTCAAGCTCTGCACAAGTACGCAAAGTTCTGTAGTACAGGAGGCCAGCTCCTCCTACAGGTGCTCATGGTAAAATGGAGGTAGTGTATGCTTTTTCCTTCATTTCTGCCTACCATGAGCCACAATGCTTTATGCAGAGGCTGCTCATTCAGCCTAGGTCTCACAGTGATAACCATATATAATAATAATGGATGGACCAAATGAAAGAAAGAAACCTGATTGTGGAGGCAGTGAGACAGGCACTGTTTGCCTTTCCTTCCTCTCTGCCTCTCCGGTTCAACTGACTTGCAATAACTCCAATTCCATCAGATCAGAGGCAACACCCTTTGCTACCTGGATTTGTTCCCCAGTTCCCATGAGTGCATAAACTCCAGATCCCAAAGTAAATCCCTTATTCCATATCACCTAAACCTGAGATAATAAGCCAAGTTAGGCTATGAAGACCAGTTATCCCTAAACCTTAACAACTAGGTTTCTTTCTCTCTTGATCATTGTCCATCCACTGTTATTCTACATGGTTATCACTGAGCCCCAGGATGAAGGAGCAACCTCCTCTTGAAACATTATGGCTTATCATAGCTGTTGAGGGGAGGATGAGAAAGGACCCACATGCTGGTAAGTCTCTGCCTGGCAGGAACTTTTACTTCCCTCATTCTTCTCTGCCCAAAGCAATTTCAACAGCAGAGCATGAGGATTTGTGTATAGTATGTATCATTTTTCCACATCAGTTCTGCAATTCACCAATAACAAATATATGTCCAATACTTCAATCATGACATTTCCTAGGGTTGGCTCCCCACAAGTTAGGGGCTCATTCCTATAGCCCTGCCTCCAGATGCCAACTGAAAATGGGGTGCCCAGGCTGCCACACTTCTACTCAGCTAACTACTAATTCAAAGGTTTCTTTTATGCCCTGAGGTTCAATAACTTGCTAGAATGACAGAACACAGGAAAATGATTTACTTGCAATTACCCACATCATACAGAATAAACCTAGGAATAACCAGATAGAAAAAATGCATAGAATAGGCTGAGGTGTCAGAGAGAGGTGCATGAAGCTTTCATGTCCTCTTTGAGTGTGTACCACCCTCCCTGCAGCTCAGTATGGTCACCAACTCTAAGCTCCTGATCACTGTCATTTTAGAAGTTTATATAAAGGTTTCAATATGTAGACAGAGCTCATTAAACTATTGGTCGTTGTTCTGCCTCCAAAATTATGTGAGCCAATTCCCTTACTAAATCCATTTTATATATCTCTATGCATCTTATTGATTCCATCTCACAGGAGAACCCTAATTAAATCACTTCTTATTAAGCTACATGTAATATGTCATAATACTGTAATAGATAAATGCACACTCTCTATCTATCTATCTATCTATACACTCTTCAGGAATCTAAAATAATTTGAAGCAAGCCAAGGAGCCAGGCTTGAAAATCACCATTTCCATCATAAAGAACTAACTATACCAATTACTCAGCAATATTTTGGGGACATAACTAAGCACAAGCACTCTATTTGATGTTAAGACCAAATCAGTCATGTTATTTATTTTTATTATTTTAGTAGTTCTCCTTCAGGTTTAAGAAGCTAAATTTTATTTCAGCTGCAAGATGATAAAATATTTATTGCAGTTGAATATCAGAGAAAAATTATTGTTTTTTCCACTCTAGTGTTTGGAAAAATATACAAACTGTAATGTGCCTGTAAAGAATTACTATTCTAAGCACCTGAAAAGTAAAGAATTGTTATAAATTATTCCCTCTGTACTCATAAAACTATTTCAAGTTTTTAGCAATGGTGTAATCAACCTCCCCTTATATAAAAACGCTGCCTGTAAGCTTCTTCTTACATTTCAAAAAAAAGACAACTAATTTGAGAACTAGAGATTTTTACTTTTTATTCATGAAATTGTCTTTCTGTGTTTTTCTCGTTATGCTTTAAATTTGACTGTCTATTCTCTACATCTTCTGTATCTACAGAAGTTGGTATACTGTCTACCATAGAATACTCAATAAATACTTATTATGTTACCATATTTAATCAATTTTAAGATGCACATATCTTTTTTAAGATGCATATATATATTTTGGCATTTCTGAAATTTTTATTCATCTTACAACTGATGGTGGCTTAAACCACTGCCAGCCATGTGTAAAGATCTTTAACTGATACCTCCTAGAAAAATCAAGAGGCACCAGCTTCACGGCATATTAAAATTGATAACATGTGAGTAATAAATGATTAAAACTGCCTAGATAAATGATTATTAACTTCCTATAGTTATTATTATAATATTGATTCAAGCATATTTTACAAAGGGATGACATGAGTATGACTTCAAGTACTGTTCTACAGTTTTACAACCTCATAAATTAAATAGTTTAATTCTAAATCTATTTATGAGTATCTTTATTTATTCAAACAAAAATATAACTCTATGAATGGGCTTCTCATTTTAACCAATTTGATTGACTTTCTCCTTCAGCTTACCATATAATTAAGAAAAAGGCCTTTCAGATGCTGTGTTCTTTTAATTCATTATTTTATAATTTATTCAAAAATATTAGTGTGTGTCCTAATTTGTATAAATTGAGTACCTGTGGTAAATAGCAAATTCTGCTGAAAGTCATGAGGTTAAAGTTGTTTCTCTATCCCCATGGCACTGTGGTCATTATGACACAGGCAAAGCTTTTACTAAGCACACAGCATTTTATAAGTGAAGCAACTGTCACTGTATTCTGATCAACACTTGCCTAAGCTTTAGTAAGTAACCTGCTACTGCCCTGATTCCATTTATGAATTTCAAAGTATATGCTTCCTTGTTTTCTAATTTTTTACTTGTAAACTTGGTTGTTTTAATAGCTAAAGGAAGAAAAGAACGAATTTTTAACAGTATGACCATATTTGTTTAATTGGAAAGGATTTGGAAGAAAGGAAACTCAGAGATTTGTGTGTATGTGTGTTGAGTAGTGTGTTTATATGTTGTGGATAAAATATATAGATAAAAGAAAAAAGTTTCATTTTAAAGTAACAATGCTCTTATTACATCAAATAATCAAAAGTACCAACTCAGATTCTTCACTGGACCTTTTTTGGGTTTTTGTTGTTGTTGTTGTTTGGTACTGCGGATCAAACTCCTGTCCCTGCACTTGCAAGGCCAGCAGCAGAACCATTGAGCTAAATCCCCAGCCCTTTGACTGGATCATTTCATCAGCTGCAGTCATTAAAGGCTCAAATATATTCCCAGAAGTTTGCAAATTTTACATAAAGGCTAATTTACATTATATTACATATTAAAAGCGTATTCAAATATACCTATTGTTTCCAATGTTTTTAATTGAAAATTGTTTACTTCATGTTCAGTCGCATGCTGCATATGGGAATAGAGATTATTCTCAGATAAGGGCAAACTGGGCCTCTGGAAGGTAGTTGACATTTTTGTGTGACCATATTTTGGAGCAAGCCTAAATGATTTTACTCCTTGTGAAAGGAGGATAGTTGTACCAAATAGTTCCAAACAGTTTTCCCTTGGAGTACTTGCATAAATTTAAGAGATTTATGTTTTTAAAATTGTTTACCATAAACAGATATTTCATCAAGGGGATACACAGATGGGAAATAGACTCATGAAAAGATATTCAGAATCATTAGCCATTTTGGGAATGCAAATTGAAACAAGGAGTTATTGCCACACACTTAGGAAAATAACTAAGACTGAAAATAGTGATAAGACAAATGCTGGCAAAGGCACAAAGAAATTCGACTACATATACATTAATGGTGGGTGGGAATAGAAAAAGTTACACCCACTCTAGAAAATAATTTGGCAGATTCTAATAAAGTTAAGTCTATACTCACCATACTTACAGTGCTGTTAGGCACTTATCCCAGGCATTTTCAAAGAAAAAAGTTCGGCCATTCATGGCAACATGAACAGTCCTTGAACACCTTATGCTAAATAAAATAATCCAGACACTGAAGAACAAATACTACATGATGGCAATAAGATGAGGAGTCTGAAATAGTCCAACTTAATAGGGAAAGGTGAAGCGGGTGAAGGGAGTGGAGGGAAATGGGAAAAAAAATAACCAAGATAAGTCATGTAAAGGTACAATATCCCGAAGATAAATGTAACTGTATTGTTTGCTTTAAATGTGCCAATAAACTTACAGGGGAAAAAGTATAAAATAAAAAGAATAAAATAGTCAAACTCATAGAAGCAGAGTAGAATTGTGTTTACAAGGGAGAGAAAGGGAAACAGGGAGAAATTAGTCAAAGGGTGCAGTTTCAGTCATGCAAGATGAATAAGTCCTAGAGAATTACTGTACAGTATAGTTCCTGTACTATATTATATATTTAAAATTTTGCTGAGGGCATATCTTATGTTGTATTAAAAACATTAAAAGATGTGTTTGCTTCAGCAGCATTTTGGGTAAGATTATTTTTACATTATGCATGCATTATCCTGATAACATACACATACACACATATGAAATTCTAATTTAACCATCCATTGCTTTTGAGAAAACTACTACACATTTGAAAGAAAAAAAAACACATGTATAACCCAGTGCTTTATAAAATTATTTTCTAAATTGTTGATAGTCATTAAATTACTATTTTTTTAAAACTATATAAAATAGGATTCTAGTATATGTAGTGACATACTCCTATAATGCCAGCACTATGGGAGCTGAGGCAGAAGGGTCACAAGCTCAAGCCCAGGTTATGCAATTCAATAATTTAGTGAGACCCTGTCAGAAAGAAAAAAGAAAGAGATGTGGAGGAGAGGGGGGAGGAAAGGAAAGAAAGAAAAACAGAGAGAGGGAGAGAAAGAAAGAAAAAGAAAGAAAGAAAGAAAGAAAGAAAGAAAGAAAGAAAGAAAGAAAGAAAGAAAGAAAGAAAGAAAGAAATGAATGTTTAGTGCCAGTGTGGTAGCTATACTATGTGAAGGCCCTATAAAATTTAAAAATTAATAAAATAAGTGCATTAAAATCTTTATTGCTGATAAAATATGAACCAAATAGGCTTTAAAATAATTTACTACCATCTCTGATGGCCAGAAAAAATGTTACTAAATATCTACAAATGGCTTCTAGGATGAAAGTCATAAGACTTCTCATTCATAATAAATAGAAGGTGGCCAAGTGGTAAGGAAGAGACAGCAATCAGCTCTGCTTAGATCCAGGTACATGTTGAGGATTGCTGGAAGAATTCTGAAGTTGCATATAAGAGATATTCATGATGGAAGCAGTGAATTATATCTGCAACCCACATCAAAGAACACAAAACACATTGATGCCTTGATAATATTATACGAATTAGACATTTAGCACAGTGTAAAGCAGTGTGCCGCTTCAAGAAAAAGGTCAGCTAAACATCCCTAAAGGACTGTTCGCTGAGATTATTCAGAAAAAGTAAACTTCTCCAGGATGAGAGATATCTGTTTTTGGTGTATGAGCTTTGCAGCACCTATTAGACTTCATGACTTATTCATTGACATTTCACAGGAAAGCTACTGCCACGGTATCCTACTCCTAATTTAATACTGTATTTGCTGGGCCATGACACTGCTATACACAACAGAAAAAGCAATCTATGCTTCATAGTTGCCATGAAAGTCATCACATCAACCTGACCTCTATCAGAGAGCTCTTCTAGGTGAATTATAAATTAATACCCCTGGGATTCTGACAGTACATCCTGACCACATTTCTACAGCAAGTGTTAGAAAGGTTTTTAGTTTGTCTTGGATTTACCTCAGACCTGGTTAAAGCTAATTCCCTTGGTTTTCTGAATTTTTGATAACTCTACGAGCTAAAGGCCATTTTAGATATTCAGACAGTCACTACCTGCTCAATTGCAAAATGGCCAGGAATTTTAAATAATAATGGAGAAGGTAAAAGGGAGGTTGTTAGATGAAAAAGTTTGGAAAATATATTTTACAACATGAATATACTTAACACTACTGAACTGTTTACTTAAAATGGATGATGATGATGATTATAGAATAAGGTTCTCATTGTTTTGTATTATGCAATAAGCAACTCTCAGATCTTTACTAGCTAATGGAGAACTTAAGATCCCCTAAATAAAGCTACCTTTTTTGTGCTTTTTGGATGTAGTTCCTAGTCTACTGTCAAACAGAAATTGAGCAGCAGTCAACTGACATACAATCTGAAGTTGGATTAAAAGAATTGTGTGTCTGCTGTTGTAAGAACTGTGTGATTCATAAATCACACCTCTTAGAAAGCAATGTTGATGATTTCAAATTCAAAACCCTAAACTGTACATTATTTATTATTCCTATTTTTAGGAGAAAAACAAGCACATAAATGATTCCAAAAAGCATGTAGATCCGGAAAATCATGTATTCTATATTATGCACTAAAAATAACAGCTTTTGAGAAAAATTGGATTAACGATAGACTCCTGAAATGTATGCAACTTGTAAATTGAATACTAACAACAATGAAAAATCCTAATAAAATGTTAACACAATTTAAAAGTTATGTTAACTATATAATGAATAAATACTATAATATAGGTACAATACATACAGCTGTTATTAGAGCAAATCACAATTGCTTTGTAGAAAGGAGTAACAGGAGAGATGAGGCCACTGAGCATTGTATCAACAAAGGTAACAGTCAGAAGGATCAGGGAAATTCAAGCAAAGTATACTCCCAAGACAGAAAGTGGACAAGCTAGGCTGAGAGAAATAATGCAGGCGAATGGGGTCATAATCAGCCCTGTGCTCCTTTGTGCCCTGCTGTGCTCCACTGAATTGGCACCTTTTATGTTCAGTTGATGTTACTTGGAGGAGTAAGAGATTAATATGTCTGGAAAATCATGAAATAATACTAATGCAAATGTGATGTTATTTTGACATTGCCCTATATTGCCAATTATATTAAGGTTACTTTGAGTTATGAAAGTACACATTCTACTGGAACACACTGCATCTGTTTTACAGCATTTTCTGGAAAAGTGTATGATGTATAATTTTGATTCAGACAAATTAGAATTTGACCTGGTTCCTACCTATCCCTGCTCTAATACCTTTTAGCAAATCCTTCTCTGTAGCTAAATTAATATTCCTCTAAAACTTATATAAAATTTAACTTGTCTCAATTATCAAACTGCTTGTGTACCTAAGGGTTTCTTGATGTATAAATTAGGTAAAAAGAATTTCAATGCCTTCAAAACTACAGCTAAATTTATTAATTTGTCAATATGACTACTCAACAAGAATAATCTTTAAATGTAGAGAACTTTCCTAATTTATGATCCTCAGACCACTGACCTAGTCTCAGGCCAGAAATGCCTTGTGGGCTGAATAAAGAGGCACAGTTTTTAGGACCAATTTAGAATCACTGACATCAGGACAGCTGACAATAATCCCATGCCTCTTTACTTTGTCAAGATAATCCGCAAATCTAATGTTCACTAATGTTTGAGTGGTGAAAACATAATGGTTTCTCGCCAGATAATACTAATGGATTTAGTAGATAATGGTTGTCTCATAATATATTTTTCAAAGAATATCCTAAGTACCTGGTACATCCTTGTGGCGAGTACTGAATCAGTGTAAGGTATTCCAAGAATGGACTTAGGCAATTGCCACCTGATAATGCTACAGTATATTACTACTGAGACAATGACCCATAATGGGCATGTATTCTCTGAATGAGCATTCAGGAAAGTATTGGAGATTTGTATTATGAGTACAGGAAGGTCCATAACCAAGAACTCCAGATCAGTTAGGAGGCTGAGGACATTAAGCCTAGCCAAAGCTGTAAAGCTGGAGCAATATTGACCCCTACTTCCCTGACAGATGGTTCTTAACAACCAGCCCTGCAGCCTGGGTCACTTCTCTGAGCTCTCCCACCAAGAGCTTAAAGCCAAGAACACAAGGGATTTCTGGATTCCTATTCCAAGGCATGGCCAGCAGATGCTGTACTTGGGCAGTGCCCAGGATATATTCATTAGCTAAATTTTTTACTATCTTTCTTCCAGAAGATCCCTGAAAAATAGTTAAATACGTGCTCCTTGAAGCTGGCACAATCTTTGTTCCATGCAGATGATGTCATTGGAAGTTTTCCATTTGAAGAGAGTGTTGGGGAATCTAGAAAGTCTGTACCTCCAGCCGTTGTCTACCGGCTCGTGTAGCCATCTTTGCCCACAGAAACTTCAGAATTCTTATCATTCAAGAATTGTTTTACTTTTACCTATCTGTTGGCATCCTTTAGTCAATCATATCATTGTCCTATTATGACATGCCCCACATAGGAGGAAACCCACTTGTCTGAGAAAATACTTTGATAAATTTCTACAAGACAGAAGAAGGCCCTCCAGGCCTTGTTACCCTGTACCAATGCTTCAGGGGAAGAGAGAAAGTGTACTGCTTGATAAAATCATGAGGAAACTGAGGTTCTCTGAGCAAATCAGCAAGGTCTGATAGCAGAAGAAGGATTTGGGACAAAAAAATAAGAGATTCAAATTGTTTTTCATGAAGAATGAAACACATATTCCCTACTTTATCTCTCTTACAAAATATTCAGTGCTCTATATTGCTCACTAATATTTATGCACTGAATTCAGGTCTTCAGTCACAGTAGATAACCAATAAATACTAAAGGCTACACAAACGGATACTGTAGCAACTGAAAGATAATAAAATGGTGACATTTACATGTAGTGCTTTAATTCATTTATGAATTCACTTAGTAATTATTTATTCCTTCGTAACTTTCTAATACTGTCCATTAACTAGTCAGGCAAATCAAACTATAGCTTCGGGAATGAATGTTCTTGGTTGTTTAAAAATATTAAACAGCTAAATGGTATAATTAATAGTGCCAAATTGGAAGAAAATGGCTAAAGGGGAAGTGGGAAGGGAAGGGGAAAGAAAATAAGGGAAAAGAAAAAAATGTGAAAAAAGGAAAAAAATGGAAACAAAGTCTTCGTAAATAGGGAAGAGTAAAGGGGGGTAAAGGGAGGGCAGGGGTATGGGGAAAAAATAAGAACAAAGACATATCATGTAAAGGTACAAGATCCCAATGATAACTGTAACTGTATTGTTTGCTTTAAATCTACCAATAAATTTAATGGGACAAAATATTAAACAGATGCACTTGGAAATTTTTTATCTTTTAAAAAGTTAACAGTTATCTTCCACCTGAAGCAACTGTCTTTGCCTTAAACTATGTCTAATATTTCTAATTCTTATTATTACTATTATTATTGCTATAGCCATTTTCTTGACCCAGACAGATGATAATTTGATTCCAAGATACAGAGGTGAAAGTAAGATTGAAAGGGAGAGCAGATCTTCTTACCTACAGTTGTATTCAGTCTGTGCTAAATTCCATAGCTGAATGATCTTTGTTTCAAATGAACTGGAAATGACAGAAAAAGACCATTCTATTACTATCTAAAGAAAATCTTAGCTAAATAAAGCTAAGGTTTATTTTCCATTCTTTGTTGGGAGTTGGTACGTATACATAATACATCTTAATTCCTCTCTCCCCCTCTACCATCTCTGATCTCCCTTTTTTTGTACATTTTTGCAATATATAATGTTTACATTCATTGTTTGGAGTTGGTACATGTATATAACACATACCAATTCCTTTATTTCCTAGCCCTCTATCCCCTTCCCTTACCTCCATATCTTGATTCCCTTCACCTTTGAGAAAATTCTTTCTACTTCGTATTTTTTATTTTGCTCTTTATTTTTACTCTTGAGTTTTTCATATAAGAGAAACCATGTGATGTTTAAGCTTGTATATCTGATTTATTTCACTTATTATTATGATTTCAAGGTGCATCCATTTTGCTATAAATGACTCAAGTTTATGTTACTTTATGGCAGAGTCCTACTCCATTCATCTATTGATGGATATATAAACTGCTTCCAAGACTTAGATGTTATGAATTGTGCTATTATTAACATGGGTATGCATGTATCACTATAACATAATGTCTTTAACTCTTTCAGGAAGATGTGTAGAAGGGACATAGCTGTGTCAAAAGGAATTTCTGATTTTTAGATTTTGGAGGAATCTCTATAGTGATATCCATAGTATTTGCACTAGTTTACATTCTCGCTAACAGTGTAGGAAGGTTCCTTTTTTCCCAACAGCCTCTCCAGAATGTATTATTTTTTGATTCTTGATGATGGCTATTCTTTCTGGGATAAGATGAAATCTCAGTGTTATTTTAATTTGCATTTCTTGAATAGCCAGTGATGTTGAACATTTCTTTTTGAATCTATTGGCCATTTGTACTTCTTTTTCTATGAAGTATCTACTCATTTTTTATTTAGGCCTTTTATTTGGGGGGGTAAGATTTTTTTTAGTTCTTTGTATATTCTAGATAAGAGTCCTCTGTCTGAGGAATTATTAGCAAAGAAATTTTCCCACTCTATACATTGTCTTTTCATCTGCTGATTGTTTCTTCTGCTGTTCAGAAGCTTTTTCATTTGATGTGATCCCATTTGTTTATCCTCAGAACTATTTCCTATTGTCCTCAAAATTTTTTTAAATGTCCCATTCTTTGTTCCTATGATACCCATCCTTTTCCACCCATGAAATTTAGAAAGAAATAACAATAAAAGATGAATGTATTTTATGGTATTTACTTGGCAATCACCAAATAAACAAAAGAGGACAATAAATTAAGAGTATAATGACAGCTGATTTTTGTAAACTATATGTTGGTAAATTATGTTTTTCCTAGGATATAATTCACATCATTTAAATTTTCATTTTTCTTAGCTTACAATCACTTTCATATTCAATATTTTTTTTAATTTTATGAATCTGAGTTTGTCACTTTCTCATTGCTAATATTAGTCATTTGAATATTTATTCAGTTCTTAAGATGTGCTAACAATTTTTCTATTTTAAAACTTTCAAGAATCAATTTTTGGTTTTGTTGATCTTTTCTATTACTTTTCCATTTCATCAATTTATCATTTTCTTTTTATTATGCTCTGCCTTTTACATTTTTGTACTTTTTACTTCTCTTTCATAGTTGTTCTTTTTGTAAACTCCTGATTTAGATATATAACTTACCAATTTTATCTTTGTTCTTTTTCAAAAGAAGCATTCAATGTCATAAATGTGTCTCTTTGAAATGTTATATTTAACTGTGATTCAATCTAATTTCACTACAGTGTCTTGCTCAATGTGAAAGTTATTTAAAAGTCTAGTTTTAAATTTCTAAATATAAATACTTTTGTCATCACTTTCCAAATTTAATTATACTGTAATTAGAGAACATTTGTTTGACATCAGTTTCCTGACATTTGTTGAAATTTGTTGCAAAGTGTGGAAAGGTTCAAAACAAAGTGGGACAACTTTCATATAAATTCTATATATGCTTGGAAGGAAATTTTTTTTCTCTATCTTTCAGTTATTGAAATATGATTGAAGATTTACAGTTTATAATCCTTAAGATATTATCAATTCTTCCATATATATTTGATGCTGTATCATTAATGGTAGAAACATTAGATTAATGATATTACATCTAATAAACTGAATGATTAGATAGATGTAGATATTTACATACATCTATATGTATAGAGTGTATATATTGATATGTGTGTGTGTGTCTATATATATATATATGAGCATTGATATATAATGCCTAAAAGTGATTTTGCCCTAATCTTTGTGGTTTTTTTTCATTAATTTTATTGGTACTATTTTAGGTATAAAGTACAGGTACATTCATCAGTGGGATCTTATACCTTTATGTAGTGTATCTTGGTTCTTATTTTTTCCTCATTGACCTGCCCTCCCTTCACCTTCTCCACTCTTCCCTGTTTTCAAAGACTTTGTTTCCATTTTTTTCTTTCCTCATATTTTTTTTTCTTTTCCCTTCTTCCTTTTCCTCTACCCTTCCCACTTCCCGTACTCCTTTAGCACTTTTCTTCCTATTTCACATTACAATTTTAACCTTATTTACACTTTTAGTTTTTCACACCAGAGAAACTATTTGGTATTTACACATATGTCCTATTTATTTCACTTGAGTATGGCTGCAATATATATCCATTTTCCTGTGAACGACTCTAGTTTCTCATTCTTTATGGCTGAGTAGTACTCCATTTTATAGAAACACAACTTCTTTATCCAGTCTTCAGTTGATGGGCAATTGGGCTGTTTCCAAGTTTTAGCTATTACAAACTGTGCCACCATAAACATGGACATATATCGCAGTAGTATGATTCTTTTAATTCTTTTGGAAAGATACCAAGCAGAGGGATAGCTGGGTCAAATTAGATCTCTAATCCTATTTTTTTGAGGTGTCTCCATATGATTTTAAGAGTTCTAGCTAACTTATCTTCCAGCAAGTTTAGTGTTTCTCTAGGTTTTAATCCACTTGGATTTCAGTTTACTGGGTGGTGAAAGATACGGGTCTAGTTTTAATCTTTGGCAAGTGAAATCCAGTTTTTCCAACACAATTTACTGAAGAAGCCATCTTTCCTCCAGTGAGGATGGTTGGCTCCTTTGTCAAAGATGAAGTAGCTGAGTATGTATGGAGTTGTTTCTGCATCTTCTAATCTATCCCACTGATCCTATGGTCTTTTTGTGTATGTATGGTTTTTTCCCAGTACCATGCTGTTTTCATTACAGTGGCTTTGTAGTATAGTTTCAAGTTGGGGATTATGATAGCCCCTGTTATGTCTCTGTTGCCTAGAATTGCTTTTGCTATTCTAGGTCTCTTTTGGTTCCAAATGGATTTTTGTATTGTTTTCTCTAGTTCTGTGAAATATACCGTTGGAATTTCAATCAGGATTGCATTGAATTGGTATATCAGTTTTGAAAGTAAGGCCATTTTCACTATCTTGGTTCTTCTTACCCAGGAACAAGCGATGTCTTTCCATTTTCTTATATCATCTACAATCTCTTTTTTCAGAGTACTGTAGTTTTCAGAGTAGAGGTTTTTTTATTCCTTCATTAGACTGATTCCTACATATTTCTTTCTTTCTTTTTTTGGGGGGGGGGGCATGCTATTGTGAAAGGAATTGTTTCCCTAATTTTTCTCTCAGTGAATCTGTTATTTGTGTACAAGAAGGCTATTGTTTTTTTAGTGTTGATCTTGTATCCAGCTACTCTACTAAATCTGTCAATTAAATCTAGAAATCTTTTGGCTGAGTGTTTTGGGTTTTCTATGTAGAGTATCATATTGTCAGCAAATAATGACAGTTTAACTTCTTCCTTTCCTGTTTTTATTCCTTTTCTTTCTTTCTCTTGTCCAATTTCTGTGGCCTTTATCAAGTAGAGATACAGACCATCTACTCCAATTTTCTGCAGGGTTTTTATCATGAAGAGGTCACATGCTTTTTCTGCATCTATTGAGATGATAATATGGTTTTTGTCCTTGATTTTGTTGATATAGTATATAACATTTATTAATTTACATATGTTAAAGCATCCTTGCATCCTGGGATGAATCCACATTGGTCAAGGTGTATGATCTTCTTGATGACCCACTTTATTTTCTTTACCAGTGTCTTATTGAGGATTTTTGTGTGTATGTTCATTAGGGAGATTGGCCTGTGGTTCTTTTTTTTTGGTTGGGTCTTTCCCTGGTTTTTGAATCAAAGTAACACTTGCTTCCAGAAATGAATTTAGAAGTATTGCTTCCCTTTCAATTTCATTGAAAAGTTTAAAGAGTAGTAGCAGTAGTTCTTCTCTAAATGTCTTGTAGAACTCAGCCGTGAAGCCATCGGGACCTGGGCTTTTCTTTGTTGGTAAATATTTAATTACATTTTCAATTTCACTGATTGTAATTGGGGTGTTTAGAATTTTTTATCTTCTTCACTGAACTTTAGTATTTCGTATGTATCTAGAAATCTGTCTATTTCTTCTGTGTTTTCCATTTTATTAGAGTACAGATTCTCAAAGAAGGTATTGATGATCCTGTATATTTCTGCTGGATCTGTTGTGAATTTCACTTTTTCATTCATAATTGCCTGGATGTGAACCTTTTCTTTTCTTTTTTTGATAAAGTTGGCTAAGGATTTATGAATTTTATTTATTCTTTTAAAAACCAAGTCCTCATTTCATTAATTTTTGTATTATTCTCTTAGTCTTCATTACATTGATTTCTTCTCTCATCTTTGCAATTTCTTCCCTTGTGTGAGCTTTGAGTCTGTCTTGCTGTCTTGCTCTTCTCTTTCTAGGAGCTTAAGATCCAGAATTAAGTTACTTATTTGAGCTCATTCTGTTTTCCTAGCATGAGCATTCACTGCTGTGAATTTTCCTTGTAGATCTGCTTTCATTGTGTCCCATACATTCTGATATGTTGTATTAGCATTATCATTTATTTGTAAAAACTGCCTAATTTCTTCTTTAATTTCATCTGTGGCCCATTGGTTGTTCAGAGAGTGTTATTCAATTTCCATGTATTTCTGAAGTTCTTGTTGTTTCTTATGCTATTGATTTATAATTTAATTGCACTATGGTTTGATAATAAACATGGAATAACTTCTACTCCTTTGCATTTACTTAAACATGTTCTATGAGCTAGTATGTGGTCTATTTTGGAGAATGACCCATGTGTAGCTGAAAAGAATGTATATTCTGATTTTGGGGGTGTGGAACACTCTGTAGATGTCTATTAAGTCCATTTGTTCAAAAGCGTGCTTCAGTTCTACTATTTTGTTGTTGATGTTTTATCTAGATGATCTATTTGTGACACTGGGGTATTGAGGTCCACTACTATAATTGTATTAGTGCTTATTTATTTTTTTAATGTCCCTTGACATTTGTTTGGTACAGTTGGGGGCATTAGCATTTGGTACATATATATTTATGATTGTCATTTCTTCCTCTTGAATTGTTCCCTTTACAAGGATGCAGTGACCTTCTTTTTCTCACTTAATTAGTTTTGGTTGAAATTTACTTTATATGCTAATAGGATAGCTACCCCTACTTTTTTCCAGGTTCCTGTTAAATGAATAACTGTTTTCAACATTTTACTTTCAGTCTATGAGATTCCTTTTGAACTTGGTGTGTTTCGTGTATACAGCATATTGTTGGATTTTGCTTCTTAATCCAATATGCCAGTCTATTTATCTTGATTGGTAAATTGAGGCCACTGACATTGATGGTTATAACTGATATGTATTGCCTTATCATTATCATGTTATTTTCCTGTTGTTGGCTGTTTTTAATTTTTCCCCCTCTCCCTTTAACTTCTTGCCTTGCCTGCTGGATTTGCTCTGTTGGGCTTCAGTGAGCTGTGATCTTTGTTGTCTTTTTCTAGGATATTATTTAGAATTGTCTGAAGTGCTGGTTTGGTATTCATGAAGTTTTTCAGGTGTTCTTTGTCACAGAAGTACCATATTTCCCCAACACTTTTGAAAGATAGTTTTGCAGAATACATCAGTCTAGGTTTGAGGGTTTCTTTCTTACTCCAGTCTCTCCTTGACTTGAGGGTTTGTGTTGAAAAGTCTGCTATGATTCTGATGGGATTTCCCATGCGTGCATGTGATTTGTTTCCATCTCTAACTGTTTATAGTTTTTTGTTCTTCTGTTGGTTTTCCAGGATCTTGATTATTATATGTCTAGGTGTAGCTTTTTTTGATAATGGCTAGTTTGGGTCTTATATGCCTCACCTATCTGTATGTCAAACCCTTTATTCCCCTCTTTTTGGAAAGTTTTCTGTCATTAATTGTGTGAACAGCTTTTTGTTTTATTTTGGGTGGTTTTTTTGTTTGTTTGTTTGTTTGTTTTGGTCATTTGTACTTTCTCCTGCTTTTTCATGGATTCCTATCAGTCTTATATTATTTTTCTTCGCATCATCTAGGAGATGTAAGATTGATTTCTTACATCTGACCACCATCCTGTCTTCTATATCTGATATCTTCTATATCTGATATCTTCTATATCTGATATTCTGTCTTCAGATTGGCTCAGTCTGTTGTGTATACTTTCAATAGAGTTTTTAATCTCCTGGATTTCTGTTTGCATCTGTTTCATGGATTCCATTTCTTTCCTATTTTGGGCATTCGTGGTTTCCATTTCTTTCCTATGCTGGGCATTCATGGCTTCTATCATGGTCCTGAATTTATCTCTCTTTTTTTTTTTAATCTGTTTCTGTTGTGGAGTCTCTAATCATATCTTTCATTCTGCTCACCATCTCTGTAGTTGTCTGGGAAATTATTTCTGTTTTGAATTTCTCTAGAGCTTTGTTCATTTTGTTACTTCCTGTGCTATCAGTTCAAGGTGTCCAGGTGGTTGACTATTAGACTTTTCCACCTCATTTCCCCAATAATTTGCCTTTGGTGAGCTGGAACTCTATGTGCCTTGCTTAAATGTTTTCTAATTTCTATTTTTGTTGTTGGTACTGTCCTTGGTTTAATTCCAGAGTTAATACTTCAAACTTCCTGATATAGCTGGTCTTTAGGTTTTGAGTCTCTAATGACTCTGAGGCAATCTCACTTTCATTATACCAGGAAGGACAACTGATTAGATCAATGACAACACCTTAGCCCAAGTGATACAATCAGCAACACAATACCATCAAGCACCACTTAGAAAAATGACAATTTGTGGTAGTTATTAACCTATCACCTTTAACCATGTGAATTAAATCAAAACTGAGGACCAGCCCAAAAATATGTTTATAGTGAATAAACTCTTCAATATAGTGACTTTAGCTTTCAGAAAGGGGACTTAGAAGGAGTCAGGGAGAGAGGGATAGATAGATAGAAGGATAGGGAAAGGTTAGAAGCAAGGCCAGCGGAAACAGAAAGATCAGGCAAACTGTAGGAAACCTTTGAGGACAAGAGGAAAAGACAGAATGAAAGAACAGAGAAGAACAGAACCACCTAACAGCAATAGGGAAGCTAGAAACTCCAATCACTTTCCTTTGAAGCTAAAAACAATTGAGAGGAGGAAAAGGAGAGAAGAAAAGAAAAGGGAAGAAGAAATCTGAATTAGGGCAGGAACAGAAACAAAATGGGGATGAAGAACAATGTGGAAGAGCAAGAGAGTGAGTTAGAGAAAGAAAAAGAAGAAATAAAAAAGAAATATTTGAAGAGTGAAAAAATTAAAAATAAAAATAAGAGAAAAGAAAAAAAAATTTAATAAAAAATCAAAATGAAGGGCCTCCTTCAAAGTATATCTCTGCTGTCACAATAGACAATGTAGGCAGTAGTATGCAGATCTAAGTCAATCAGTCTGAGCAAGCCAGCAGCAGTCCCCTGAGATTCAGGCTGATTTCTGTCTTCAAGGCCCTGGTTAAGCTCCCTGACCTCCTACAGGTTTGAACACCGCAAGGTTCTACTGCAGGTTCCAGCTGCCCTTCCTCTGAAAGTAGTCCAGGTTCCAATGGGAGGTGATGATCCCTCCAACTTCCCAACTAAGGTGGGTCTGGTGTTCCTTTTTTGCAGATATTCTCTTCACTTTTCCAGTGGGCTTCAATTTTTAAGGAGTCTGAGAGAAGCCCTCTTTCTGTTGTCCACTACTGCTCTATCTTCTGGAGCTCTGGACAATGGCCTTTATGAACCCCAGTGTCTCTGTGGTGTGGATCTAGTACTGGCACAACCAGGAGGCTAGAGGTAGGGTGAGGGATACTGGGGTGTTATTGCAGGCACCCACGTGGCTCCACTCATGCTGCTCAGAGGCCGGGGGGGGATGGGTAGAAGCTCAGTTTAACACAGCTCCACTTCTCACTGGTCTGCTCGCACTCCATAACTCTTTGTTTTATATGCCATGCCAGCTTTTGTATAGTTTTCTTTAGTCTTTATATGGTTTATCTTTTTCTGCTGCTTTATCTTTACAATTCTATTTTCTGTATCTCTTGTAACTACCGCTTAGGAGTATATTTTCAGTCATATGCAAGATTTCACAGTTAGAGAATATAATCTCTTATTTATTATATATTTCTTACTCTTTTTCTAATACTATTTTTGTGTGTGTCTGGTACTGGGGATCAAACTTGAGACCTAGTGCTTGAAAGGCAGGCAGCATCTTTTTCTGATACTATTTGTATGGTTTTTTCTTTCTTGATCTACATTGTAGATATCTTACCTTTCTTTAAATTTGTCTTCTCTCTGTTGATAATTGCCTTAAATATTTCACCTACATACATCAAGAGCCACATCAAAGTATCTACAGGTGGTTCATGATTACTTCATTTGACATTTCTTTTTTAGTTTTAGAACTTCCTCTACTCATTAATTTAGCCATTATAACCCTCAAGTGTCTTAAGATCTTCAGTTTATAATCTTGCTATATGGTCTTTGCTTATAGTAGATTGACAGCTAATGTGTTTTATAAACTTTTAATGATGAACTTTTCTTCAGCAAAACTTTAGCTATAGGAATTCTGAGTGCCCTGGCTAAAGATTGCGTTTTGGATTTATGGGTACAAAATGTATTAATAAAATTGTTTTAGTCCATGGTCTGTTGCTATAACAAAAAACCTGAGGCTGGATACTTTATAAACAGAGTTCATATAACTCATATAACTTACAGTTTAGAAGGCTCAAAGTTCAATATTGGGTAGCTCCACTTTAGCCTTTGGTGAGGGCCTCATGGTTATATTACAGTGTAGTAAATGGCATGAAGGTGGGAAGGCATGGAAGAGGGAGAAAGAGATCACGTGGCAAGACATAAACCAAGAGGGATTCAAGGGCCAAGTTTACTTTTTTTTTTTTTTTTTGGTACTGGGGTACTTGGGTCCTTGCATTTGTGAGGCAGGCAGGCGGCAGCGCCACTGACCTAAATCCCCAGCCTCAAGTTTACTCTTTTTATAGCAATTTATTATTGAAGGAACAAACCTTCAATAACCTAACTTAACTTCCACTAAATCCTGTCACTAAAAGGATCAACTGCCCCTGCATCTCTATGGGACAAATTTATACCATTTCCAAACCATCATATCTATCAAATTTTATTGTGTATAGATTTTATTCATCTCTTTAATGGAGACTATTATTCTCTGAACGTTCTCATTTTATGCTACAGTGTTAATCCCAGCTCTCAACTTGAGGCCCCAAATCTTGATCTTCTTCCCAACTTTATACAATTATAACTTAACCAGGGCTATCATTGTATCACCTCCCATGCTTATGGCTCTAATTAGCATGTTGTTCTTTGTTTCAGTCTCCTGGGAATTTTTAAAATGCATTTCTGAAAGCTCCACAATACTTGTAAATATTTGTCATATTTTATCCACCATTTCCTAGCTGAACAAGAGCAAGAGAGTATTTTAGATAAGTTATTGTCTGTATTGCTAGAAATGTAAGGCTTATGACAATTTGCCATTGTTCCTGAAATTTCATGGATCTGAATTTCCATGGTTATATAATTTTATGTGGATTTATTTTAATTAATTTAAACTCAACAGCCCCTCTCTATGGCCATATCACCCTGATCACACCCAATCTTGTCTGGAAATTCCTGTTTTCAGTTCTGGAAATTTTTTCTCATATTAGTTTTCTTATAGTATTTTCCCTTCCACTTTTTTTGTTCTGTTTGTATAATTTTCTTATTTATTAGATGTTGGACTGTGTGATCTAATTCATTTACTTGTATTCTCTATTTTCATTTTGTTTTACTTTCTGAGAAATTTCCTCAATGTTATTTCTAATTCAAATGAATTTTAAATTTTTTCTCTTCTTAAATCTCTCTTTTTCAAAGCTCTCTGCTCTTATTTTTTAAATATATCAGCTCATGGGGGTTTCATGTAAAAAAAATAGATCTCACAGATCACTGGGTATCCCAAAATAATACTATCAAGTTATTTTTCTTCTATGGTGTAGTAGGGTTTCTCCACTCTCCTGCTTGGAAGAGCAGGCTTTCCCTGGCTTTCAATGTTCTTGTTTTGGGGTAAGAAAAGCAGACAATCTGTGTGTTAACAGCATCACATACACTACTTGTTTGGCATCTAATTCATTATAACTCTGTTCTGTACCATCATGTGAAAGCTCCTCTGTTTTTATTTCTTCAGAATATATGTTTCTCTAAGAATATTAGAGGGGTCATATCTAAAAAAGGAGTTGGAAAAAAAAAGAATGGAGTTGTAAATAGAGAATTTAGAATTCTTACTCAGATTTTTTCAGTCTGTTTTCTTCATTGCTTCTCCATGTCGACCTTCCATACACCACAATGTTATCAATCTCTTAGCTTATCCAGAGCTTCTGTGAAGTTAATAAACTTGCTTTTCATTGTTAAGTCTCTCTGACTACTTCATTTATTTTCTGGTATTTGCTTTCTATCTTTATATTGTATTGTTTAGGTCTGCCGCTAGTTTTAGCAAGATAAAACTGGTATTTCTCTTTTGTAGTCCTCTTGCTATTTTGGAGATTATTGTGTGGGACATATGCGGTGGTGATTTCTTTATTCAAACATTTTCTGTGAGATAGAAAGTTCTGTCAATAGAGAAGAACATGAGCTAAGTAAAAAATCCAATAAGTAGAAGTTGGTTTCAAGTATTACATATTATGCACGCGCAATAACTCTCCTGGGAAGGAATTCCAAACTACCTCCCCAAATATGATAGAACAGCTCGATATCTTCTCTCTGTAAAAGAATAACAATGCATGTAATATCTGCTTAGTCCTTAAGGATGGAGTGGTGTCTTCTTCAGAATTGTATCCTAAGCACTCAGTTCATGGACTAAAACTCCGCTAGGATTTCAGTAAACAGTCAATGAATGTGATAAAGTTACCATGGCTATGACCTTTTTTTTTTTTTTTTTTTTTTTTTTGGTTTATTGGTACATTTTAGGTATACAGTACAGTTACATTCATCACTGGGATCTTATACCTTTACATGACAGGTCTTTGTTCTCATTTTTTCCCCTTGTCCCCATCTTCCCTTCAACCGTTAACAAATACTTTATTTCCATTTTTGCATTTTCTCATATTTTTTTCTTTCCCCTTATTACCTTTGCCCCTACTCTTCCCACTTTCCCTATACCTTTAGCACTTTACTTCCTATTGCACATTTTCAGTTATCTCATTAGGATCTTATGTACTATTACAGTTTATTCACACCAGAGTAACTATTCAGTATTTACACGTGTGACTTATTTATTTCACTTAGGAGTATATCCTCAGTATGTATCCATTTTCCTATGAATGAATCTAATTTCTCATTCTTTATGGCTGAATAGTATGCCATTTTATAGAAAAACCACATCTTCTTTATCCCGTTTCCAACTAATAGGCAGATGGGCTGTTTCCAAGTTTAAGCTATTACAAACTGTGCTGCTATAAACATGGGTGTGCATATATCACTCTGGTATAATTCTTTTAATTCTTTTGGAAAGATACTCAGCAGAGGGATGGCTGGGTCAAATGGAACATCTAATCCCAGCTCTTTGAGGTATCTGCATATTTATTTCCATAGTAGTTGCACCAGTATGCACTGCCACCAACAATGGAGAAGGGTTCCTTTCTCCCCACAGCCCTGCCAACATTTGCTATTGAGTGATTTCTTGATAGCAGCCATTCTTTCTGGAGTGAGGTGGAATCTCAGTGTTGTTTTCATCTACATCTCTCGAATGACCAGTGATATGGAGCATTTTTTCATATATTTACTTGCTGCTTTTACTTCTTTGTCTGAGAAATGTCTGTTCATTTCGGCTGCCCATTTTTGAATCAGGCCCTTATGTTTGGGGGGGCTGATTTTTTTGAATTCTTTATATATTCTAGATAATAGTCCTTTGTCTGAGGAGCAGCTGGTAAAAATTGTTTCCCACAATGTAGGTTGTCTCTTAGTGCTGTTGATGGTATCTTTTGCAGTGCAGAAGCATTTTAATAAAATGAGATCCCAGTTGTTGATTCTTTGTGCTAGTTCCCGTGCTACTGAGCATTTGTTCATAAAGTCTTTTCCTACACCAATGTCTTCCAGAGTTCTGCCTACGTATCTTCCAGCAAGTTTAGTGTTTCTGTTTCAATATTTAGATCTTTAATCCACTTGGATTTTAATTTAGTGCATGGTGACAGATAAGGGTCTAGTTTTAATCTTTTACAGGTTGAGATTCAGTTTTTCCGACACCATTTATTAAAGAGGCAGTCCTTCCTCCAGTGGGGATGGTCAGCTCCTTTGTCAAAGATGAGGTAGCTCAGTACATCTGGAGTTGTTTTTGTGTCTTCCAATCTGTTCCACTGATCCTCAGGTCTGTTTCTTTGCTAGTACCATGCTGTTTTTATCACAGTGGCTTTATAGTATAGTTTCAAATTGGGAATTGTTATACCCGCTGCCATGTCTGTTGCCTAGGATGGCTTTTGCTATTCTAGCTCTCTTCTGGTTGCAAATGAATTTTTGGATTCTTTCTACTTAATGAAGTATAGTGTTGGGATTTAAATTGGTATTGCATTGAATCTGTGTAGCAGTTTTGGTAGTATGGCCATTTTCACTATGTTGATTCTTCCTACCCAGGAGCAGGGGAGATCTTTCCATTTTCTTATATCCTCCTCAATCTCTTTTTTCAGAGTGCTGTAGTTTTCAGTGTAGAGGTCTTTTGCTTCTTTCAGTAGATTGATTCCTAGATACTTCATTTTTTTTTGGATGCTATTATGAAAGGAATTGTTTCCCTAATTTCTCTCTAAGTGTGTCTGTTATTTATATAAGAAGTTATAAGAAGGCTATTGATTTTTTAGTGCTGATCTTGTATCCAGCTATTCTGCTAAAAGTGTCAATTAAGTGTAGAAGTCTTTTGGTGAAATTTTTTGGGTCTTCAATGTAGAGTATCATATTGTCAGAAATAATGACAGTTTAACTTCTTCCTTTCCTATCTTTATTGCTTTAATTTCTTTCTCTTATCTAACTGCTAATGTTTCCAGAACTATATCAAAGAGGAGTGGTGTTAGTGGGCATCCTTGTCTTGTTCCTGATTTTAACATGAAGATTTTCAGTTTTTGTCCATTTAATGTGATGTTAGCTGTTGGTTTTTCATAGATAGCCTTTATTAAGTTGAGATATAGACCATCTATTCCAATTTTTTGCAGGGTTTTTCTCATGAATGGGTGTTGAATTTTGTCAAATGCTTTTTCCGTATCTATCCAGAGGATCATATAGTTTTTTTCCATGACTCTGTTAATATAGTGTATTACATTCATTGACGTACTTTTTTTTTTTTTTTGGTACCAGGATTGAACTTGGGTCCTTGCACTTGCAAGGCAGGCCACTGAACCACTGAGCTAAATCCCTGGCCTTTTCTGAACTTTATTATCATTTTTTTTAACCTATATATGTTGAACCATCCTTGCATCCCTAGTATAAATCTGACTTGGTCAGGATGTATGATCTTCTTGATGATCTTCTGTATTCTGTTTGCTAGTATCCTATGAAGGATTTTTACATCTATGCTCATTTCAGATATTGGCCTGTAGTTCTCTTTTTTAGTTGGATCTTTCCCTGGTTTGGGAATAAAAGTGATACTTGCTTTCAGGCATGAATTTGAAGTATTGCTTCCCTTTCAATCTCATTGAACAGTTTAAAGAGTAGTGGCAGTAGTTCTTCTCTATATATCTTGTAAAATTCAGCAGTGAATCCATCAGGACCTGGGCTTTTCTTTGTTGATAAATTTTTAATTACATTTTCAATTTTATTGATTGTAATTGGAGTATTTAAAATGTTTTTATCTTCTTCATATAATATTGGTAACTCATAAGTATCTAGAAATTTGTCCATTTCTTCTGTGTTTTCCATTTTATTAGAGTACAGGTTCTCAAAGTAGGTATTAACTATCCTCTGGATTTATGCTTTATCTGTTGTGACTTCACCATTTTCATTCCTCATTGCATGGATCTGAGCCTTTCCTTTTTTTTTTTGATAAGGTTAGCTAAGTGTTTATCAATTGTATTTATTTTATCAAAAAAAGCTTTGATTCATTTTTTTTGTATCATTTTCTTAGTTTCCATTGCATTGATTTCTGCTCGGATCTTTATAATTTCCTCTCTTCTTCAAACTTTGGGTTTTTCTTGCTCTTGTTTTTCTAGGAGTCTTAAGATTCATCATTAGGTTGTTTATTTGAGCTTTCTCTGTTTTCCTAGTGTGGTCATTCAGTGCTATGAATTTTCCATGTAGAACTGCTTTCATTGTGTCCCATAGATTCCTGTATGTTGTATTTGCATTATCATTTATTTGTAAAAAATGTCTAATTTCTTCTTTAATTTCCTCTGTGACCCATTGATTGTTCAGAGAGTATTGTTCAATTTCCATGTGTTTCTGAAGTTCTTACGGTTTCTTATGCTATTAATCTCCAGCTTGATTGCAGTATGATCTGACAATATGCAGGGATAACTTAGATTCCTTTGTATTTATTCAAACTTTTTCTATAAGCTAGTATGTAATCTATCTTAGAGAATGACCCATGTGAAGCCAAAAAGAATGTATATTCTGATATTGTGGGGTGGAACATTCTATAAACATCTATTAAGTCCATGTGTTCCAAAGCTTGGTTCAGTTGTACTATTTCACTGTTGATTTTTTTGCCTAGCTGATCTGTTTATTTGTGATAGTGGGATATTTAGACTCCCCACTACAATTGTATTAGTGCTTATTTGGTTTTTCATGTTATTTAATATTTGTTTTATATAGTTGCAGGCATTCATTTGTGGTACATATATGTTTATTATTGTCATATCTTCCTCTTAAATTGTTCCCTTTACAAGGATGTAGTGGACTTCTTTGTCTCTCTCTTAATGAGTTTTGGTTTGAAATTTACTTTGTCTTAAAATAAGGTTGCTACACCTGCTTTTTTCTGGGCTCCTGTCCCATGGAGAATTGTTTTTCATCCTTTCACTTCCAGTCTATGGGCTTCTTTGTGCACTAGGTGTGTTTCTTGTATACAACATATTGTTGTATTTTGCTTCTTAATCCATTCTGCCAGGCTATTTCTCTTGATTGGTGAATTGAGGCCATTGACATTGACAGTTATGACTGATATGTACTGACTTATTATTGTCATGTTATTGCCCTATTGTTGACTCTTTACTTTTTCCCCCTCTTCTTTTAGTTTCTTGTCTTGCCTATTTGATTTGGTCTCTTGGGCCTCATGGTGTTGTGACCTTCATTGTCTTTTTCTAGGATATTGTTTAGAATTCCTTGTAGTGCTGGTTTCATGTTCATGAAGTTTCTGAGGTGTTCTCTGTCATGAAGTATCTTATTTCCACATCCATTTTGAAAGAGAGTTTTGCAGGATACATCAGTCTAAGTTGGAAGTTGTTTTCTTTTAGGACTTGAAATACCTCACTCCAGGCTCTCCTTGATCTGAGGGTTTGTGTTGAAAAGTCTGCTGTGATTCTGATGGGCTTTCCTTTGCATGTGATTTGTTTCTTTTCTCTTACTGCTTGTAGTATTTTGTTCTTCTGTTGGGTTTCTGGGATCTTGATTATTATATGTCTAGGTGTAGATTTTTTTTTTTGATTGTGGCTAGTTGGGGTCCTATATGCCTCACTTATCTGAATGTCAAATTCTTCCCCTCTGTTTTGGAAGTTTTCAGTCATTAATTCTGTGAAGAGCTTTTTTAAGTCATTTGCATTTTCTCCTGCTACTTCATAGATTCCTATCAGTCTTATGTTATTCTTTTTTACATCATCTTGGAGTTGTTGGATCAATTTCTCATGATCCCTCACTGATTTTAAGAGATCTCTCTTTTCAGTCACTAACTGCAATCCTATTTTGTATATATTAGATTCTATCTTTGCATTCTTTTATTCTGCTGTGAACACTTTCAATGGCGTTTTTTTGTTTTGGGGTGGTTTTTTTGCATTTTTTTCAGCTTTAATTGAGTTTATTGGTACATTTTAGGGATACAATACAGTTACATTCATTGTTGGGATCTTGTACCGCTACATGACAGGTCTTGCCATTTTTAATCTCCTGGATATCTCTTTGAATTTGTTTTATGGATTCCATTTCTTTCCTATGTTGGCCATTCATTGTTTCCATTTCTTTCTTATACTGGGCCTTTATGGCTTCTATCACGGTCCTGAGCTCATTGATGTTTTTTGTCAGTTGCTGTTGTAGACTCTCGAATCATGACTTTCATTTTGTTCTTCATCTCTATGCTTATCTGGGAAATTATTTCTTTTTTTAATTTTTCTAGAGCCTGATTGATCTGTTTTATTACTTCCTGTGCTATGAGTTCAGAGTGTCCTGCTGGTTCACTATCAGACTTTTCATCCTCATTTGCCTTTCTGTTTGCCATTGGTGAGCTGAAAGTCTGTCTTTGTGTCTTGCTTAAGTGTTTTCTCATTTTTATTTTTGTTATTGTGTTGTCCCAGGTTTAATTTCTGGATTATTACTTAAATCTTCCTGATATAAGTTGTTCTTTAGATTTTGAGTCTCCAGTGATTCATAGACATTCTCATTTTCTTAATATCAAAGACAACTAATTAAATCAAGCACAATCCTTTAGCCCAATTGATATAATCAGCAACACAATAGGATCAAGCACAACCCACAAATTGACCATTAGTGGTAATCATCAATCCATCACCTTTAAACCATGTGAATTAAATTAAAATTAAGAATCATCCAAAAATATGTTTGCAGTTCTATATACTCTTCAATATACAATATTTACCACTTAGGATGGGGGCTTAGACAGAGTAGTAGATAAGAAAAGGAATTGGAGAAGGTTTCAAGTGAAGTTGGAAGACATAGAATGACCTTACAATCTTTAGGAAGCTGTTAAATTCAAAAGGGAAAGACAGAGTGCAAGAATAAAGACAAGAATATAAGCACTTAACAGCAATAGGGACTCACTTTCCTTTGAAACTATTGACCCTTGAGTGAGGTAAAATGATAGAAGTAAATAACATAAAGAAAAATGATAAAAGAAGAAATCTGAGTTAGGGTAGGAGCAGGAATAGAAACAGAGATGAGGGATAATATGGTGGAGCAAGAGACTGAGTTGGAGAAAGAGGACATAACAAAGAAAGACTTTTCAGAGTGGAATGAGGAAAAAAAATGAATTTGAAGGGCCTCTTTCAGACTATATCTCTGCTGTCATAATATACAAGGTGTGCAGCCATGTGCAGAACTAAGTCCTTTGATCTCAGCTAGCTGATGGCAGACCCCTGAGATTCAGAATGACCTCAGGAAACAAGGCCCAAATTGAGTTCCCTGACCTCCTGCATGGTTGACCTCCACAAAGTTCCACTACCAGTTCCTTCTGCCCTTTCTTTAAAGATGTTCAAAGTTGGGAGCTCAGAAAAATACCCTTTATGACCATGTATGCCTCTGCAGAGTGGATCCAAGGACTGACACAATCAGGAGGTCTGAGAGCAGGGGGAGGGTGTTCAGGGGCACCATGTGGCTACCTTCCTTGCTGTTGCTGATGGCAGTGCAGTCAGGGGAGGGCATGGCTACCTAGTCCCGCTGACTGGGCCCAAGCAGACTTCATTGCTGGCACTGATAGTGTTGCAGGCAGAGGAAGGCACAGCTACCCAGTCCCGCTGACTGGGCCCAAGCAGGCTTCCTTGCTGGCACTAATGGCGGCACAGGCAGGGGAGGGCCTGGCTATAACCTTTGAAAATCAGCCTCTTCTCCCAACCAGTTGAGAGGCAAAACAATCTCCAGATCCCAGGAACTGTTCACAGAATGATGATCCAGTTGATTGATTATCCAGTCCTGCACTTTGAAGATTCTCTACTGGATTTTTATATCTGCTCTAAATTGATGATGAAGTTAATTTTTTAAAAATTAAATATCTATCTTCCTCATAGAATATTTATCAATATTGAACTATAAGTCCATGTAACTGATCATTGAAAGTTGATACTTGTGCTAAATTGTTGAAAGAGACTTCTTTCTGACTTTCAGGGGAGGGAAAAATGGGTAAATTTGAAAAATATTTTTCTAAGGAAATATAAACTTTCATACTCAAAAAGCACATTGAATCTGGCATAATTATGGTTTATAGGGTACTTGGAAATCATGTGGTTTAATCCCTTTATTTTTAATTTTAAAAAGTAAGGCTCTAATATATGGCATGTTGAAATCTAGAGAGACCCAAGAGACAACTGTTTCTTTTGTTTCCCAAGTTGAGAATTTTAGTCTATGAAATCAAAGATGAGGGTCTTTTTAACTAATGCATAGAAGAATTCTTGATGAAATGCACAAAAAAATCCAAAATAATTTTCATTAAGTGTTAAACCCCAGAGGAGTCCCAGAATTTTAAATGTAAATATGCTATCATACTGTTGTTTAATACACCAAAGGGAATATTTCTGAATTTAGTGATCAAATATCAAATATCATGCAAAGTTCTTCACGTAAAACAATCATAAATCATCAGAAATGAGTAGATAGAAATCCCTTTTACCTAATGAGAAGCAGTCCAGGGGCTCTTATCTTCAAATGAACCTGCTAAGGATATCCATGTGATGCTCCATGTGATTGTGGATTGTGTCCATCCATTCCATTACTGAGCCAGGATGAAAATGCTAAGTTGATATTGGGGTATTTTAAGCTGGAAAAAATATAAGAAAATATTGTTTTACTTATATAACAAATTTCTTGAATGGCTAAGTCCTAAGAACCTCTTGTGTAGAAGTTATGAATTTTTCCTTGGTACTTGGAAGTTCTCAAATGTTCACTTAGGAGGCAAGTATGAAGGTGATACTGGATTTTTATGTGAAAAAGTGGTGGTATGTGGGTACTATGGAAAGATGCAAAGTACCAAAATAAAATGTTGCTGGCTTCTTAATTCTTCCTGGATGTACCAGCACAAATCTATATCTTCATTCCCTAAACACAGACTCCATGGCTTCCAAGTCACCTCCAACTCACCTTGGCTCAATAATGTGCAGAGCTGCCATGCCTCATTTATCATACTATTAATGATCACATGGTCTAAATAAAATGGTGATTATCATGTTTTAAAAGGGAAAAGCCAGCCTGGAACTAACAGGTGAGTCTTGATGCTTCTATGTCACAGCCTCATTCCCATAGATGAATCACGTTCTTCCATTAAAAATAAAACTTTTTAGAATGCCACCATCAAACGTTTCTCTGTATCCACTATTAAATGACACAAAAACAAAATAGTGTGATCACATCTAATCATGGACCAGAAGAATGACCAAAGATGTCCAAAGATGCTCTTTATCTAGCAAATACACATGACTACTGCTTCTATACCAATCACAATTTATCCCTACTTTGCTTCTCCCATCTGCTAGATAAAATTAAGATATCTAAAGTTTAAATTATTCCCTTTGTTCACATGTATCTAGGCCAGAGAAGAACCCTAATTCCTTCAACTCTCCACAAGATCATGAAAGGGAAGCCCATTTCACATAATGAGTTCTTTCTAACACCATTTTATGAGGCTAACCATCATTCCCTGCACTGAATTGTCCTCAGTATTGTGACACACCTAATAACCAAATGTTTTTACTGTCCATATGTTCTGAGAGTCTTTGAATCATGGGCTTTAATAATCCTTTCAAATAAGTAAAGGGACAAATTAGTAGTTCAGGGAAATGTTAATAATCTTTTTCTTTTCCAACACATACACTGTTCTGATAAATGAAAAGTACTATCCAATTAAGAAAATTTGCATTCAGCTTTCAAGAGAATTTGGGGGGAAAGCTGGGCATCAAAATAAAACTTTCCCAAACTTTCTGACTTTTACCTAGTGTTATACAAAGAATGATTGTCTGATAACTAGTATTCAGGCTAGTAGCATTAATTTGTTGCCTTGAAATTTATATTCCTATGCAATGCTTTTTTTCTAGAAGATCTAATAAGTTTTATTCTACTATTGGTTCTTGCTATGGTTTGAGTATGTCCTCAGAAGTTCATATGTAGGAATCTTAATTTATCTAAGTGAAAGTGTTGGGAGATGGGGGCAAATGGGAAGTATTTGGGTCATTGTAAGGGCAACACTTACGAATGGATTGACGTCTTTCTAATAAATGTGGGACTGGATTAATTCTCATCAGAGTGTCTGGGTTCTCTATAGGACTGGATTAGTTGTCACAATAATGGGAAGTCCTAAAACTAGGCTACCTTTCGTGTTTGTTTCCTATGAGCCACCTACTTGTTCTTCCACCATCCTCCATGTATTTAAACATGAGGTACGTACAGGTACCTCAATGTGGAAAATCCTAACCTCAGTAGCTGTGAATAAAAATAAACATCTTTCTGCCTGACTCGCAAACACAAGGTCCTAAGTCCAAATGCCAGTACGGGGGTGGGGGGGGATCAGGGGCTGGGGATTTAGCTCAGTGGTGCCACCACCTGCCTTGCAAGTGCAGGCTTACCTAGCCAAGTTCAATCCCCCATACCAAAAAAATAAATAAATAAAATTTTAAAAATAAACAAAATAAATGTACTTCATTTATAAATTAGACTCAGGTATTCTGTTATAGCAATAGAAAATAGAGTTAGGCCTTCACTAATTAAAATGGCTAATTTAATACCTAATTGTTACTTAATATATTTTCAATTTATTTAATAGCAAAATAAGATATTTAATTGCTTAAATTCCTGAGACATTTTGATGGGATTGTTTGGTTAATGCTTTAGGAGAGTAATAACTTGAAAGTTGCTTACAGAGAAACAATGGGGGATAGGTAACGTTAGCCCCATAATTTTAGCAATGTACTAAATGTCTATGGCTCACAGAAGACCAAAATGTCTGATCAAATTTCCCTTCCAGCACCCCACGAGTATTTTAAAATTTTATAAGCTATCAAAAGTACAAGGACAAAAAATACATACAAAAATTATTTAACTATGTGATTGAAGTGGTCATTACAGTCATCAGGAAAGGGTGTGGCACTATGATCTAAGAAGCAGCATAGTCTAAGATTATACCTAAGTGAAAAAAACTCAAAATTAAGAATTTATGAATTCAAAACTGGGATGAGTGGGTAAAATTTGAATGAATCATCTTATCAATTTTATGGTAAAGATAACTAGAATTAGGAATCTAGAAATGCTTTAGGGAAAGCTTGGAGAGAGTACCTATTTGAATGTAGTGGAAAGAGATGTAGTATTCCATCTACAAAATATTTAGTTCCTATATAATGCAAGACATGGCTCTAAGCATGGAAAAGATATAGATGAGTGAGGGGAAAATCCTATATTCTGTATTCTTATGGAGATAATAGGAAAAGCAAGAATTAATATGACAACCATAATAGGTTGAATTGTGGCCCTCAAAAAGATATGCTGTTCTAACAAATGCCTGTTTGTGTCCTAATTTGGAAAAGGCTCTTTTCAGAAGTACTTAAAGACTTCAAGGTGAAATCATCCTAGATTACCCAGGTGGACTCTAAATCTAATGATAAACATCTTTAGACAGAAAAGGAAAGTACACAGGTAAGAATACTGTGTGAAAAAAGAAGCAGAGATTGGAGCGATGTGACCACAATCTAAGGAATGCTTAGAGCTGTCAATTCCTAGAAGAGGAAAGAAAGGATTTCTGCCCTAGAATCTTCAGAGGGAGCACAGCCTTGTCAAACACTTTGATGTTAGAATTCTGGACTCTAGAGCTGTGAAAGAATATGTTCACTTTAAATTATGTAGTTTGTTAACAACTTATTAATTCAGGGTTAGAAAAACCATACAATCTAAAAACTGTAGATTGTGTGTCTTAGTCACTTTCTTTGTCCCTGACACATAATACCCAACATCCATAGATTAAAGGAGAGGTTTATTTAGCTCACAGTCTCAGTACATGTCTTGCAGGCTCCAAAGCAGAAATGACATGGTGAATGGATCTGGAGAGGAGGAAAGCTGCTCATACCATGGAGTCAGAAAGCAAAAAAATAAAAAAGGAGCCAGGAAGGGAGACTACACTTACTGGTCATAGCACATAGCAAACTGTTTTTTTTTTTTATCAGGCTTTACCTCCTACCAGCACATCCAGTGAGAGATTCATCAGTGCATTTATCCATTAATGAGTGTAATGACCCAATGACCCAATGACCTTCTAAAAGCTCCACCTCTGAACACACGCCAGATCTAAACTGCAACACTGAAAAAAAAAAACACACACACAGTTCTGTAAAAGCAGATAACAAAGGTACTTGATCAAAACTTGGCAAAGAAATTTTGCAAGTGACAATAAACAAAGAAGATTCCAGAGGTTAAATGGCTCAAGGCCAAAAAAGATAATTTTAAGAGAAGCTAGGAGAAGGCAATATTCAGTGTTAAAACTTTATGTGCACTAATATGGGATTAATTTAATTATATAAACTAGATCAAATGCTAATCAACTACAAAGTTGATAACTTTTTTTTTCAGTTTTAATTGAGTTTATTGGTGTATTTTAGGGATACAGTACAGTTACATTCATTGTTGGGATCTTGTACCTCCACATGACAAGTCTTGATTCTCATTGTTTCCCCTTACCTCTGCCCTCCCTTCACCCCCTCCTCCCCTCCCCATCTACAAACACTTTATTTTCATCTTTTCATTCTCTCACATTTTGATAACTTTTCTTACTGAGAAATCTTTTCTGTGATGCCTAAGTGCCTTTACTAACCAATATTTTTCCAAACCAAAAAAAAAATAGTAATAATAAGATGAGTAGAGAGTAGGATTGTCCTCTTCCCTGCTTCTGTGCTATTTCAGGCAGCTGAGGGATAGGCGATTTGTTATAAACTGAAAAAACACCTCAAATGTCTTCCCACATCCACATATGGGACTCACCTTGAAACTGAAGGTCAAAGAGTCCCAGTGACACCTGAGCAAGAGGTGTAGGCAGCCTTGGGCCAAAAAGATGGATGGGGTGGTTTTTGGAAGTGGGCCTGGCCAAGAATTAAGCATAGTACAAGAAGAACTCTAAAATTTGTGCCATAAAATTAATTATTAATTCATTCATTCATCCTTGAATTAGAAGTTGTTTAATTGCAAAGAAATTATCTTTAAAATTTTGAAACATTCATCATTTTAATAAATACCTCCAAGTCATCAGGCCTGATATATATAAATTCACTTAAGCCTAATAAATCTGTGAAAAATATACTGTTTATAATCCCATTCTACCAATGAGGAAACTGAAGCAGAGAAAAGCAGAGCAGGCTAATTGTCCAAAGTCACACAATCTGTAAGTGGCAAAACTGGAATTCAGACCCAGGCTTCCAGGCTCTAGAATTCATCCTTGTCATCATTGCATTTCTATAATCTAATTATTATAGAATAATAATAAAAATAGCAACCACCAACATGATTAAATATTGATCAGTAAGGAAGATGTAATTATCATTTTGCTTTTACCACTAAAGAAATCAAGGACCAGCGAGGTTAAGGAACTTGCCCCAAATCACACAAACTGAATTTGATCCTATGGAATCAGACTCCAAAGCCTATCAACCTATTTGCCTTTGTGCTAGAAAACATTGTTGCTTGGTTCACATTCTTGGTTTATTCCTGCTTTCAGCCCCATCCCCTTAAAGCTATCCTAGGTGTTAACTCCCCCTAAATATTTATCATATTCTTCACCTTAACCAGAAACACACAAAGTAGAACTTTGTCCTTACTACTTCCAGCTTTTCCTGTTATATGCTTTCCACAAAAATAGCTATTTTTAATTTTTTATTAACATGTATTATTTGTAAATATTAATGGGCATTAGTGTGAGGTGTATACACATGTATATAGTGCACACTGATCAAATCAGAGCGATTAGCATTTGTTTATGTTTGGAAGCAGAAAGCACATCTCTTCTAAGTCTTTCTATCATAACTAATTGTAAACTGCAGTCACTGGAGTGTACTGAGAAGCACTAGAACTTATTCCTGCTAATTAGTTTTGGTACCTATTATCCAACCTCCTTTTATCCACTTTCCCCACCACTATACTTCCCAACCTCTAGTAATCACTATTCTATATTCAGACCATATTTTTTTAACTTCCGCATATGAGAGAAGACATACGGTAGTATATCTGCATCTGACTTATTTCAGTTAACATAATGTCCTCCAGTTCCATCTACTTTGCTGTGAATCACAGAGTTTAATTCTTCTTTATGCACCACATTGTGTATACACCACATTTTCTTTATGCATGCATTCACTCATTGATGAACACCCAGGTTGATTCCATATTTAGCTATGGTGAATAGTATGCTACAGTAAAGATGGAAGTGCAGGTATCTCTTTGGTTTGCTAATCTCCTTTTCTTTGGATATGAACTATTTATTGACCATTTGTATTTTTTATGGTGAAAAGTATGTAATCAGATAATTTGCCCATTTTTAAAATTGGATTACTTGTTTTTTATTGCCAATATTTTGTGTTCTTTGTGTATTCTAGATATTAATCCTTTATAAAATAAATTACTATCAAATATTTGTCCCATTTTTTCTATGTACTTTGCTGTATAGAAGCTTTAGTTTAATATAATCCAATTTATCTATTTTTGCTTTTATTTCTGTGCTTTTAAGATCATCTCCAAAATATCATTGGCTACACTGATGTCTTGAAGTATTTCCTCTATGTCTTCTTGTGTTGACTTCATAGTTTCGGGCCTTACATTTAGGCCTTTCCATTTTGAGTTGACTTTTGTAGAGTGAGAAATGAGAGTCAAGTTTCAATATTCTACATATGGATATCCACTTTTCCTAGCATGATTTATTGAAAAGTCCTTTTTTCAATGTACAATTTTGATGGCTTTGATGAAATAATTTGACTGTAGTTGCATGTTTATTTCTGGAACTGCTTTTCTGTTTCTTGGCTATATATGTTTGTTTTTACCCTAGTGCTATGCTGTTTTAGTTACTATGATTCTATAGTATGTCTACAAGTGACATATTGTGATGCCGCCAGCTTTGTTCTTTTTATTCAAAATTGCTTTAGCTGTCAGGGTTGTTTGCATTTCCATATGAATCTTATATTGTTTCCCTAGTTCTTTGAAGAATATCACTAGTGGTTTTCTGTGTTTTCATTGAATTGCTTTAGGTACTATAGACATTTTAACAATATTAATTCTACCTCATAAACAGAAATTTTTGTGTCTTCTTTAATTTTTTATCAGTGTTTTGTAATTTTCATTGCAGAGATTTTTGTTTTTTTGATTAAATTTATTCCTAGGTTGGTATATTGGTTTGTTTGCTTGTTAATTGTGCTACTAGAGATTGAACCCAGCACCTCATGCATACTAGGTTAGTACTCCACCACTGAGCTAGCTCCTTCTCAGCTCCCTTTTCTTCTCCTTTTTTGTAGCTATCATGAAGGGTATTGCTTTTCATGATTTGTTTCTCATCAAGTTGATTTTTGTGTTTGTTTTATACTACTTGAGATTAAACCCAGGGACTTTTCACTGAGCTATATCACTGGCCCCCCATTTTTATCACTGGCCCTTTTACATTTTTATTTTAAGACAGTGTATGTCTAAGTCCCTGAGATGTCCAGTCTGGACTTTAACTTGCAGTCCTCCTGCCTCAGCTTTCCAGAGTACTGGGATCATCAGCATGCACTATCATACCTGACTTTCAGCACGTTTTTTATTAATGCACAAAAGTGTTGCTGAGTTCTGTATATTAATATTTTCATTCTGCAACTCTACTGAATTATTTTATCAACTCTAACAATCTTTTGGTGGGTCTTTAGGTTTTTCTGCACATAGAATCATGTCATATGCAAATGGATGATTTGACTTTTCCTTTTTTTGTTTGTATGCCTTTTAATTCTTTCATTTACTTTCTCTGGCTAAGACTTCTAGTACTATACTGAATAAGAGTAATGAGAATGGACACCTTTCTCTTGTTACTTTTGTTAGAGGAAACCCTTTCAGCCTTTCCCCATTAAGTATGATAGTGACTGAGGGTTTGTCATATCTAGCCCTAATTATATTGAGATAAGATCCTCTTATACTTAATTTGTTTAGGGTTTTCATCATTTAGGGATCTGAATTTTATCAACTGCTTTTTCTATACTTATTGAAGTGATCATATGATTTTTTATCCTTCATTATTTTGATTTATATATTGTTTGTTAATTTGCATGTGTTGAACCAAACTTGCATCCTTGGAATAAATCTAACTTGATCATACTGAATGATTTTCATTTACTGTTGGATTCTATTTACTAGTATTTTGTTAGAACTTTTATGTACATGTCTATTGGGGATGTTGGTGCATAGGTTTTTATTTGTGTGTGTGTGTGTGTGTGTGTGTGTGTGTGTGTGTGTGTGTGTGTATCCCTGTCTGGTTTTGGTATCAGGATAATGCTATCTTTATATAGCTTTTCGCCTCATACTATGTTCCACACTCTGGTATGTGTTTTACTTCCATTATTCCAATTAACCCTACACAAGAAACTGTAGGTAGGTTTTTAAAATCTTCATATACAGATTAAAAATCTGAGGCTCAGAAATGTTAAAACCTCCCCACAAGTCACTCAGCTGATATTGCCAGATCTTGAATTCCTGACTTTACATGCCAGTTTTTATTAGTTTTCCTCCAGGCCAAATAATGATATTAGTTTCCTAGGAAGACTTCTTCAGGTATGGGTGTAAGGATGTGTTCCTTTCTTGAGGCTCTCTCTTTCTTGCCAGGAAGCTACTGTCTTCTGTGTATTAGCATGTAATTCAGTGTATTAGCACTGTGTATTAGCATGTGTATTAATTCTGTGTATTAGCATGTAATTCAGAAAATAGCACTCATCTCCAGTGTAATCATTCATATTTTAGGTACTTGTGTCTCTCTATCCTCTGAATATATAATAGTTTTCTTGTATCCATTAACAGCAAACTGTTGCCCTTATAAAAAAATCTGTCTCTGTCATGGGTTTAGAGGAAAGCACTGAAGATGTTTTAAAATGTTAGAAAATCTAATGTGCAAAGAAAAGTGAAAGATAACAACACATTTTATCTTACAAAGGCAAGAAACCAGGCTTTACTGACCAAGTAATGAAACAAGAAAAAAAAGTGAAGCTGGCTGCAGCATAAAGAATTAAGGAAAATGTGTGACACTCTTACTGAGTGTGGATATCAGTTAAATTAGGATGCTGTCTATTCTCCTCATTTTGGAGACTTAAGACACTTGCTTTAGACATATCTGTTGAGGATGGTTTGGTGCAGTCCTAGATGTATCCTTGCCCAAGGGCTGACAGATGGATCAAATGACCTCTCAGTATCCCTTATGTTCCCATACTTGTTTCCCTGTGATAATGGACTGGATTGTTAGCTGAGTCAGATCTGCCCTTGCAAGTTAGTGAAGGGGTCATCTGCTTGAAAGAAAACAGTTAAGACTCTAGTTCCAGAAATAAAAGCCTGACTATCCTCTTCCAGATGAAATTATACCATCAAACATTTATTTTCTTGAGCCAGAAAATATTTCTAGTCTTCAGCACTTCCCTACAGTGATACCAAAGAGAAGGTAAAGCCCTCATCAGATAAAGGCTTAGAAACATCCAGGCCCTGCAGCAGGACCAAGAACCAAAGAAGAAAGAGAGAGGGTCGTAGAAATCAGTTGTGCCTAACTGGACATGGGCTCTTAGCTCCTGCAGAAGGTAAAGTGCTCCTCTCCCTCTCTTTGCTAAGTTCTTACTCTCCTGATGGCAGAGCTTCTACCAAGAACAAACACTGACCAAGGCACTAAGAACACTAAAGTATGACAAACAGCATGTCTCCTACTTTCCTACAAAATACTAAATGCATAGTAGTTGTGTAGCAAACAAGGAAGAGATCAACACTTAAGCACCAAATACTCACTGAGTTACTGATAGACACAAGGCATTATTCTTGGTTGTAACCAAATGCACAGATCCTTGGCCTTCTTGGAGCTTCCATTCTGGTAAAAGAAAGGTAAGTTATAATGAAATTGCAGGCATACCAGGAACTATGGCAAGCAGACATACCCTGCCTACCAAAGTCTACCTTTGGAAGTTCTTCTTGTGAAAACTGAATAGAAATTGTAGAAAGGTATGATTTTATGGAGGAGAAACTATCTGGAAAATATTTCATTTAAAGTTGCTAAAAATTGAACTGGTAATGGAACTCACACTAGTCTAGCATATACAAGGACCTAGTTTTAATTCTAAAAAATGACTAATGCTATCAATTTGCTGGTGTGGAAGGATGAGGAATAATTTATATTTTTCTCTGACATTTATTCAAATATTTATACAATAAATAACTTTAAAATGATTTCAAAGTTATAATTAATACTATTTTACCCATTTTAACCATGTGCTTCTAATGTATTGGTCTTCAAACTACCACTTGTAAATTAAGATCAAATTGTTTGAGGGTATGAAAAAATTTCAAGCCCAAATTCAAGATCAAATAGAAGTCTTACCCTCACATTGTAAACATTGAGTCTAATCTCAAAAAAGTATTTGGAGTTACTATACTCAAACAAGATAATATATGTTATGTTGTGGCATAGATTTTTCCCCACCTACATTGAATGTGAATTACAGGTTGGTTCCTGCACTACAGGTGGACCTGTGGCAGCCCAGCAGTATCATCTATGTGTCAGAAGGGACAGTTATTGATGTTCATATTCCCCAAAATGCTTCCCGAGCTCTGTTAGCCTTCTTCCAGGAAGCCAACATCAAGTACAAGTAAGCATTTCTTTTCAATTGCTACAAAATTTATTTGTACTAAATTGAACTGAATGACCATTGCACTCAGATTATACAAGTGCTTATGACAGAGTTTTCATTTTGAGAAAACTCACAAATATAGTCACCTTTGAAGAGATTATTAATCCAATGGGGGTGAGGAGCAGTGACATAAACATACCATTTCCCAGTTACCATTACAGGATCAGTGTCAACACAGACTGTTTGCTGTGTGATTAAAAGAGAGTGGCCTGGCGATGCCTGTTAGGTTATGGGAAGGCAGGGAAAGAAAAGACTTTCTGCAAAAGGATAAGGATGAGACTCAGAACCTGCAGGTAAAGGTGCCAGTGCCAGCAAAGGAAGAAGCAGCAGACTGGTGCAGTGTTACAATGCACAGGTGCAAGTTAGATTGGAAAAGAAAAGATACTGGAGAGGCAAGGGGAGGAAATTGTTAGTAAGTCTTCTGAGAAAGGGGAGAAGCCTAGACCTTATCTTTGAGTGGTTCCATTCCCGTGGACAATATAATAAGAAGATAGAGAAGTGAGTAGAAGGTCAGGCCTGAGAGCAGACTACAAGTCTTAGTCATCAGAATAAAGAGAGAGACAGAGAATAAGTACCACAAAATTATGTAGCATCAATGACTGTCTTAGTTACTTTTCTTATCACTAGGACACAATAACCAATAACCACAATTACAGAAGTGGTTTATTTTGGCTCACTGTTTGTATAGATTTCAGTCCATAGTTTTCTCTGGCTCCAAAGTAAGACAGCATGGCACAGGGGCATAGTGCAGGAGAGCTGCTCATCACAAGGCATCCAGAAAGCAGAAAAAGCATCAATGGAGGAACTGGGAAGGGAGATATAAACTTGGATGTCACAAAAGCTGTCTTAGTCACTTTCCTCATCCCTGGGACAGACAACTTGGAAGATTTGGGATTTTTGCCAGGAGGGAGACATTGTGGCATGTCTTTTTAGAGTATGGAGACAGTACACAGATTGAGAGGTGAATTTGAGTAGTAGGAAGGATACCTTATCCTCTAACACTGAAAAAGTAAATGTAGATCGATCCACTTAAGATTGTAAAGAGGAAGATTCACAAATTGAAGCGATAGCTGGTGATTTTCTTATTGGGGTAAGCAAGATTACCGAAAGTTAAA
>NW_022900917.1:43286834-43299882 GCF_012274545.1 Fukomys damarensis
AAAATAAAAAAAAAAAAAAAAAAAAGAAACAGGTTTTGAAAAGTTCTTCCAAGGAAAAAAAAACCAAGGTGAGAACCAATAAAACTAGTTGCTTCAGACAGAAGATAACACTGGTACAGAGTTGAGAATTTGTTGAATAGTAACATAGAATGATTGGATTAGTGAGAAAGTTGAGGCTCCAGAAAGAGCCCAGCCTGGGATTTAGCAAGACTTGTCTCCCGCAAAAATTTTTAGAAAGAATTTAAAGGCTATGGATATAGCTCAGCATGAAGATCTTGGTTGGTTCAATCCCCACTACTGAAGAAAGAAGAAAGAATGGTAGTGGGGAGAGGAAGAAAGAAGGAGGAGGAGGAAGAGGACAAGAAGGATGAAGGAGGAGGAACAGAGGGAGGGAGGAAGAAAAGGAAAAAAAAGAAGGTCTAAACCACTACAGAATAACCAGTACAGTCTTGAACCTCCTCTGCTGATGACAAGAGTACAGAAAAAGAGTACAGCCAAGAGTTAGAGAGAAGTACAAGGAGTTGTGTGATGCTGAAGAAAGGATGACCTTTCCCAAAGTTAGAAGATCAGTGAAGAAGCAGAGATAAGGGTCCAGGAGACCGATGACTTTCCTCCCTTTGGGCCCATATTAAACAGAAACAGAGTGTGGGGATAGATGTCCACAAAAGGAAATATGTCCTTAATAGCCAAATTTCCAGTTGGGCAAGAATATGAAAAGGAAGAGTTCTCTGAAAAGAGGAGGACTTAGGAAGTTTGTTAACAATGGAAAAGGGCATCCAGCAGACACAGGGGAAAGGGATGGTGGAGAGAAAGAGGCTGGCAGAAGATCAGGGAAGAGGAACAGAAGTGTAATGAATGAATGAAATAAAAAGTAATGGCTTCGTTTTCATTGGAACTCCTAGGATTTCAGGGCTGAGAGGCGTAATTGTAAATAACTGTCCTTAACCACCCCAACATTTTAGCCAGTCATTATACTGTCAAAACTAGCAGATGAATCCCTGATGGTGTCTGGGAAGGCCTGAGTGAGCTGATGCCTCTGTGAGTCAACAGTGAGGGCCATGGACTTTTTGGAAGTCTGGAGCAAAGGTGCAAAATGGCAGGGACATCCTGGTCCACACAAATACTACCTTGCCAGAGAAACATTTACAGCCTTATTAAAGTACCAATGTGCTTTCTGTAGAAAGGTATTTGAGCTATAATTCTAGATAGAATCACAGATGTACATAAACCTATTGTTCATATTGAACACATTTTAATCTTTGCTGTAGCATTGAAGGCGTGCTTTGATTTTCTGAATGGTTGGCAATTATATCTATAGGTGCCCAGTAACAACTCACATGTCATTAATTATTGTTCAGTAGAAAAAAATATACCAGTTACTTTAACAAGTCTCTATTTTCTGCTATTAAATATAGGTCATGTGGAACTGATATAGAATAAAATATAACACTTTGTGTCACAGAGCATAGAGTCTAAAAAAATGATTATTTTAAATCAGTGTCTCCTTATGAAGAATAATCACTTAGAATTACTCATTTTGTTGCTCCCAAGATCATAACACATAAGAGTCAATTAAATTCCATGGGCAGGGTAGATAGAGATCATTTTCATTGACTTTTATTATTGTAGCCTGGAGTATTTTCAAAAGATTATCATTTACTCTGTATAACTATGCATAATGTATCACTATAGTGATCTACAAAGCAGAGATAATGTGACCCCATGTGTCTGGTCCCTCGGTGATCAACCTCTCTCCATGAGATGACTCATGTTGCTGTTAAAAATTTAGTTATTTCAAAAATACCTGCAAAAATTGGCAATGAAATTTCCACTTATAATGGCACTCCCTACCCTGGAAGCTTTGCAGAGGTAGTTTTGTCCTGACTCATGACATCGCTTGGAAAACTTTTAATAGCTCTAGTTGTTATTTTAGGAATGTAAAATTCCTACCCAACTGGGGTAGGAATCTTAATCAATTTGAAGGAAATAAGAAAATGCAATCATTTAAAAGACCATTTTGGTACTCTATTTCAAAGTTTATCATCAGCATACTGGTTTCTAGTCAACTTGTAAAAAGACAATGAGTCTGGGCCTTATTTTTCAATATAATTGTTTTTAATTGCAAGCTCAGCCTCTAAGAGCTTGTATCAGGGTACAGTCTTAGTGACTAGACCTATATTAGTATGCTGGAGCTGCTGTAACATAATACCACAGACCTTTCAAACTGGACATTCAGAAGGAAATTTTTGTGAAAATTGCTCATTTGGACAACTCTATCTACATTGTTTTTCCTTTGCTTCCTCGGAAAGAAAGAAGTAACCTAGAGAACTAGTCCTGGAAGGAAAATATGTCTGAAGATTACCTGCCATAATTGGAGTGAGGAGACAGTTTACAACCACCTCATTCAAAATCAAACCCTTATTCTTCTGCACAGCTGAGATTCTCTCCTAATACAACCCAGTTTGGACACTTACATAGAACTCATTTGGCTTTAAGACCTGCCTCAGCGTTGTCGTAAAGTTCTTTAGCCTAGGCACCTAATCATGTACTTTCTTACCTTTAGCAAGAAAAAGAAAAGCTAATTCTGATGATGTTTAGGCTGACAACTTAATGTTCCAGTCACAGTTTAAGCCACTGCAAGTAGCTGCCAAGAAAATTTACCAAGCTTTGTGCCATCTCTCCTCATCTTGATTTCCAAACCATTTCCAATTTTAAAGTAAAAAATGGATGCAGAAAAAAGAACAATAACATAATGGTCAACTCCTTATTAGTGCTTTGTCTGCAGCAGGTACTCAATAAATAATAAGTCAAAAAGGACTGTCATATACCTTCCATAGCCTCAAGTAAATTTACTTCCTTCATGGAACAAAAAGTTTATATTTGGATGACTCTAGATAAATTTTTTAATTGATTGGCTTAGACAGACCAGCCTTGAAAGTCATTTAAAGACGCTATCACATGTTACTCTAATAACATTTAAACCATCAAACAACAAGTTCTTTGGAAGATAAAACATGCTTTTCAGCAACCTGCCAGCCCAGGAAAATCACTGAAGGGCTCTTTTACCTCTTTAAACATTGCAAATGAATGAAGTACCTTGCTAAGTCATGGTGTTCTCATTAAGTGTGACATGAATATTGTGAACACTGATGATACTCCTGCATCTGCTTCCACCCATTGAATGAGCTTGGGATTCCTCGCCCTGGCCTCCACCTCCAATTTGCAATGCATTCATTTGACTAGCTGAGCCTTTCTTCTCTTGGCATTTTTATATAGTTTGACAGCAAGTTAACTTTCTCTGGCTGTGAGCACTTGAGTTGCCTCTTGAGAACTGTAGCTTCTTCTGTTCTTTCCCTCTTCTCTGTGAGCCTTGGCTCAAGTGTGCTGGGTGATAGTCTGAGGACAGTCTCTCTGTAAAGATACAGATGTGAATAGGTAGCAGCAACAGGAAAGAAAATGAGGGAAGGAACAGCTGAGGCTCAGTTTTCATTGTGTCACACTGGACTTGGAGTCACAAGGATGTGGGTTCACATTCAAAGTTCAAATTCTGGCTCTGCACTGGTCACTGCAGTAACAGTGGCAAAATTTTAACCCTTTTGAGTCTCAAATTCCCCAATTACAAAATGGAGATAATAATAGAACTACCACATAGGTTAATTAACAAGATTGTGTTCATGAAATGCATAGCATAGTGCTTTGCTCCTGGTAAGTAAATGTAAGTGCTTGTTTTATCATTGGCTGTAGCTGCTCACTCAGTGGTAGCTGTTAATAGAGTACTACTATTATTTGGGAACATTTACCTATAGTTTTACTCTTTAAATTTATCATTCAATAATTTTTGTTTCCTAAAGAAGAATACTTTCTCAACATTTGGTATTTTTAGAAATGTCAGTTTTGGCAGTCTTTCTTTTTCCATTCACACAATGATACATTGGGACACTTCTGTGTTACTTTTTTATCACTGTCATGTATGATTTTATTTTTTTGGAATTGTCTGTTTTTATATTAACTCAATTTACTTTTTTCATCATTTCTATTATTTCAAATCCAGAATCCTCATTGAAGATCTTCAGAAAGCACTAGAAAATGGAAGCAGCGTGCAAACTCAGAGAAGTAGAAGATCTCTCCCTGAATATAATTACGAAGTTTATCACTCCTTAGAAGAAGTGTGTAATCAAAGGAGCTTTTCTGTGTTTTTTCCTAGTTCATCTTTGTATTTAGGTATAAGGATTGGGAAAGAAACATAAAGGCAGACAGTGGCTGTAGGAAGAATACATATAACTCTGTTTGTTTGTTTTTGGTTCTGGGGACTGAACTCAGGACCTTGTTCTTACAAGGCAGGTGTGGTGCCACTGATCTAAATCCCCGGCCCCCATATAAATCTTCTATGGCTTAGGCAGCTCAGTTCACACATCTCTTCCATTGTACCTTTTACTGCTACATAAGAAGAAGCAAAATAATCTGAACTTTACCTGATTTTCCCCACCCACCCCTACAAGGACATAGGAAGTGCAATGGAAGAATAAGGTAATGTTAAATTTACAATTGTAAATGTTTTAAATGAAAAGGCACAGAAAGTAAAACTGGCCTGAGTTTCAGGGCAAGGCTTGGGTTGAGGAATGCAGTAGATTTATCTTGAACCTTGGCAAAGCAGCAACTTCCCAGAGGGCAAGCTTCATTGGTGGCACCTATGGACCTCTGAACGTGCTGTTATGTGTTCTATCTAGAAAACTCACAGCAGCCTCATCCTCACCACACATCCTTTACTGTGCACCTGACAACAGCTTGCTGGTCTTCAAATATCAGCTTAAGCAAGAAGGAAGATATTTCTACTCTCCAGTCTGGGCAAACCCCTCTGCCCACCAACCCCCAACATATCACCCAACTCCATAGTATACAAAGGTGATGCCTTTCACAGCTCTTAGTTATGTAATTGTGTTATTATTCAACCAATGCCCTTCTGTCCTAATAAGTTGCACGTTCCGTGAGGGAAAACTGTTTCTTCCTTGTTTATCACTATATCCAGAATGGCAGGCAAATAGTCCTCCAAATAGATAAGATAGACATTGTGTTGACAAAATAAACAAATCGGTACATTTTTCATATTTCCCCTGATTTAAACAAGAGAATACTGTACTAGACACAGAATTAATGAGTTCCTATTAAAAGTATTTTTGATTCTTTTGATGTCAACTCTCCTTTCAAAGTTGTTTTCACATATTTCATGTCTCAGTATACTTAGAAACTTTAAATGAGAAGCAAGAAATAATTTTAGATACATTGGCACACAGAAGTACTATTAACATGCCTAGAAAAAAGTCATATTAAAAAATATAATATATATGTGCTTGTACATACCCTGCTCATTAGATTAAATAAGAATAGAATAAAAAGAAAATACAGGTACTTCCCCAAAATTTTTTTCAGCACAGACCCTTTCACCTCAAAGAACAGTGGGACACTTTTGTGTTATTTCTTCAATCTTTACAAGGCTTTTAAGTCATAAATGTTACCCTTTTTTCTAAGCATTTTATTCATCCATTCCAAATACACCTTCTCCTGATAACAGATAAGTCTGTGCAAATGGATCAATGCAAATGTATCCCTGTTGCTGAAGGAAATATTCAGAGTATGCCCTCCAACTTGGGTTCAAAATAACCTTTAAGTTAAAAAAAATAATGCCTTTTCATAGCATGTTTTTTTCAGTGGCAAATTATAATATGTGCAATTTTAATAATAAATAGTTTCTCTGGTGTGAATAAACTATAATAGTACATAAGATTCTAATGAGATAATTGACAATGTGAAATAGGAAGAAAGGGGCTAAATGTGTAGGGAAAGTGGGAAGGGTAGGGGAAAGGGAATAAGGGAAAAGAAAAAAACATGAGAAACAAAAAATGGAAATAAAGTGTTTGTAAATGGGTAGGGGAGGAAGAGGTGAAGGGAGGGCAGGGACAAGGGGAAAAAATGAGAACCAAGACCTGTCATGTAAAGGTACAAGATCCCAATAATGAATGTAACTGTACTGTATACAGTTATTTTCTTTTCCTCTTAACTACTTCTGGGAAAAAATGAAAATAAATTTTCATTTTTAGAAAGACACCCAACACATCAATTTTCTATAAAACCTTGTCATCAAGATATTAATGACATATGTTAGAGGTCATGCTTTAAAGAGGGAAAAATATAAACTACTCTCTGTAAAGGCAGAAAATAAAGTGTAATTTTATATCTCTCAAAAAAATAGAAAAATTTCTTCATTTTTTTCTCTGTATGCCCTTTGAAATCTGAGATCTACTGTTATCCTATTACCTTTGTTCTCTAAAAATTCTACTATTGTAAGAGAATACAACATGAGTTTTATTTATCTGCTTTTAGATTCAGAGTTGGATGCATCATCTTAATAAAACTCATTCAAGACTAATTCATATGTTCTCCATTGGAAAATCATATGAAGGAAAATCTCTCTTTATTTTAAAGGTAAAAAGAATTTGTTAACTAAATATAAAATGTTTACCAGCATTTATCTTTTTTCAACTTTGACTTATAGGGAGGAAACAAAAATGATCTATCATGGATGTCTCATGTAACATAGGATAATTTAAGAGGAAAAAAATCCCTCCAGTTTTTAAGCCATATTTTATTTTGTCACAGTATTTCAGAGAATATTGTTTCTTACATCCATATAGTTACTGATGCAAATCATTTGCAAGTTGGTACTACTTTGGACCCAATGCAAAACTATACAAATGCTTACAGAGACATGCATTATTCCCATCTAATACTGCATTCGCTTCTAAGTACTGATCTATAGCTTTCCATATGTTCTTAGCCAAACATGTAAGACTATTTACCTATAGTTCGGTTTCCCTTTCTGTTCAGAATTTGACTCCTAACTTTTGTGCCCACAATTTCTTGAAAACTTCCCTTGCCAAGGTCATTGCTGACTCCTAGTTTATTCTCCTCCTATCTCTTACCATTTCTTCAGATCTTATTCATGGGCTCCTCTTTCTGCATCCTTTCTTTAGGTTCCAGTATACTCAGCTCTACTTTTCTACACAAATTCTGTCCAACCTCTGTTCCATATTATCAATAGTGACCCAGAACTTTATATGCAGTGGAGTTCCTTCCCTGCAGCTTTAAATTCAGATAGCATTGCCTACTTGATACTCTCACCTGGATATTCACAAAAGCACCCCAGACTCAGGATGGCACAATAAATATGGCTCAAATCTGTTCTCTTTTATTTTAATCACTAACTTAAATTTATTGCCCAAAGCACCCCCTCCAACACACACACAGATACACCTCTTCCCTCATCCTTGCTGCTATTGCCCCAACTTCCCTCTACCTGTTCTCCCTGTATTATTGCAACAATGGCCTCAGTACTGAACTTCTATTTAAGTTGCCAGCCTTGAAGAAGTAACATCATGAGATGCTGAAAACAGATCCAAGAACACATGAAGCTCCAGCACACTACACAAGAGATGAAACTGCATCCTAAATTTCATCTGAATATTCTACATGTAGGTGTCTATCCTTGGCCATATCATCCTCTAACCTATCCTCCATTTTGCTATCCATGTGAGCTCTCTAACATAAACATGCAGGCACACACACACACACACACACACACACACACACACACGCTAGGTCTCCATATGTTTTCTGCTCTTTGTTCAGCTTGTGGTGTTCCTTCCTCAAACTCCATGGGCAGTTCCTCATATATGGTATCCTCAGAGTCACTTTCAAGATTAAGATACCTTCCTCCAATTTATCTACCAGGAAAGCTTCCAGTCTTGTTCAAGTACTCAAGCACTCCTCTTCTGAGGAACTTTCTTTTACTCCCCAAGAAAATTTGACATTACATCCCCATCTTCCTAAGGTAACTTACAGATATTCACATCATAAATGTTGATTGAATATTTACCTTTCGGCCCTCTCCACTAGGCTGTAAAATTCTTTGTCTTTTCATCTTTGAATCTCCAGGCCTGAGCCAAATGTCTCACATTTGAAAAGGTTTCCAGAAGTGTTAGTTGGATGAATTAATGAAAACTAGATTCTCTATTAATATAATGCCAAGAGCCAACTACTGATTACTAGATTACAAACTAGGTTAGAAGTAATAATGATGTAGTAGGATTTTTTTTTTTTAATCTGCTACTTGATTCTACAGATCAAGTTGTTTTCTTTCCATTTTGTGGTTTAACAAAGTTTGGTTTTATCCACCAATAAAATATAGCTAGTTCTTAAAAAAAATGTTCCTTGGAGACATTTCTGATTCTTTGAGAGGAAAGAGACAGGCAGGTAGAAACACGGAAATGGTAGAGAAGTGAAGAAAGGAGAATGAAAGGAGAAATTTGGCTTTTTTATTTATAATCATATACTATATCACAATAGAATAGCAAGCCTATTTTAGGGATTTACCTTTTCCTTGTGTATTTTCTAGTTATTTGATTGTAATTAGGGCAATAAGGTTATTGTTCCTGCATAAACAAATCTGGACTTCCAAAACAGATAAGGTATTTCTTTATCTTTTTACTGTGTTATTTACTGTACCAAACTACAGTGATGAATTATGCTGAAACCCTATTAAATTATATTGGTCACTCAATCCAGAAATAAAAGCCTGTGTTGTTTATTATGAATACTCTTGTTTTCAGCTGGGCAGGAAATCAAGAGCCTACAAAAGAGCTGTCTGGATAGACTGTGGTGTTCATGCACGAGAATGGATTGGCCCTGCCTTTTGTCAGTGGTTTGTGAAAGAAGTAAGTTAAACCCTTTGTGCAGTGTCCATTTCAGCTAACCAGCAGTTCCATTTGCTTTTAGTCTGCCCAAAGAACAAAGTGAGAATGTGAAGCCAGTAATTCCTAATGGAATGATAACAACACCTTGATCGTGTTGGCTGCTTTCATGTTAATGAAGACTTCCAAAATATTGGCTCAGTTTATTTTTACTGCTGCCCTTGAAAGTTGGATTTATGAACCTTGATTAAGGAGGAATAAGGTGAGGTTCAGAGCCTTCATGAATAGCAGCATATCAATAGTTACATAGCAGAAGGCTAAAAACCTGAATTGTGGCGTTCTTATTTCCTACAGTCTTATATTTAATTCGGAAGTTCCAAATCAACTCCCTCCAAAATGATCTCACATATTCTATAACAATAAATAAGTGAACAAATGTTTGCAGTATGTCCTCTTGCTATAAATCTGTAATTTAGAAACCAAAAGATCTTTAGCATCTGTGTCAATTTAACATTCTCAATTTCAGTTTTCCTTTGGCAACCTTAATAGTGACTTTTCATTTTCTGAATGTTTTGTTCGAATTGAAGGTCCTCTGAGGTAGTACATTGAGGAGTCCTTATCCTAAGAATAGGCTCACTTTATGTACCAATACCTTAATATGTTCTGATCATTTTCTATGCATTGTCAAGAGTATACTGGGTTTTGTTATTTGATTTGATTTGGTTTTAACCTTGACTTTTAGTTTTTAAAACAAAAGAACAACAAAATTTTTAGAAGAAAATATTCACTAGTAAAAGTAATAAAAATGAATGAGTCTAAGGAAATGAAGGTTCTGATCCAGAAAATAGACCTACACATTTCTTTATAGGAAATCGTTAGGGATGCCAAGGGTACCTAAATATATTTTACTTATATTTAACTGGGATATATGAGGAAATTATGCTCTAGTGGGATTTGTGACTTAAAGGACTCTCCTAGATCTTAGAAAATATGCTTCACAAGGGTCAAAGTGTACAAAAGTGCCTTAGTTACTTTTCTCATTGCTAGGACAAAATAATACCCAGCTCCCAAAGTTAAAGGAAGAAAGATTTATTTAGCTTAGTCTGTAGATGATTTAGTTCATAGTTAGCTGGCTTCAGGGCAGAGTGGCATGGCAAAGAGGCATCACAGAGGAAAAATAGTTCATGGTAGGCAAAAGGTAGAAGGCAGCAAGGAGCAAGCAATAAGTGACACACAGTGACCTCTTTCTGCCCCTCATCTCCTATCCAGGCTACCTACCCTTAGGGCAGGTAGTACACACACCTAGAGTGGGGCAGGTTTAATATTAACAGCACACCATGAATCAATCCCAGCATCACACCCTTGATCTCAACATTACATATCCTAGATCCAGACACCTCTGGAAAACCCCACCTATGACTGCATAAGATGTTGGGAGGACATCTGGATATAAGCCATAGCAATTTGCAAGTCTCTCTCTGCCACTACAAAAATATTCTTAATTTTATAACTATCATATAATAAAATTTTCTACTTAGACTGTTGAGTAATCACCTTCTATGAAAACACCATTTCATCCTGCTAAAGACAAGTACAAAATCTATAAAGAAATTATTAATTCTATCAAATACTCAATGAATATATAATAATATAATAATTTTTGGAAGAAAAAGAAAGAAAGTAGGTACAGAACATCAGTTGCTTATTATAATGATCAGGTTTTTTTTGTCACTGGAACTAAATACCCAATATATACAATTTAAAGGAACAGAAGCTTAATTTGTCCCATTAGATTTCAGTCTGTGGTCAGCAGGCTCCAAGGCAGGAACATCATTGCAGCAGGGCATGGTAGAGCACAACTCCTCACTTAGGGGTGGCTGGGAAGCGAGTGGGGAGCAGCATCCAAGAGTAATGGCCAGAGACCAGATATAGTACCCAGGGTAGTACCATGACCCACCCAGTTGACAATCCTGCTTAACTGTCACATTTATAGAATATGGTCTTGGATATTATTGGAGGATAAAAGAATATATCTCAGACATTCCAAGTAAAATTTTACCTGATTCCCAACATGTGCAACTTCATCTTTATAACATCTAAACTGACCTTGTTTATATAGTTACCCTCAGTCTTATCCCTGTACCAACTCCAAGGGTACAGACTATCATGTTCACTGACAAATAATCAGCATATAACAATACCTGGCACTTAAAAGGTATTCAATTATTTATTAATGAGCAAGAACTATAAGACTCCAGTAGTAATGACATGAAAAGATTTCTGGGCAGTGATTTTTCAAATCATCTCATGGAATACAAATGGTACCACCTGGGTTTTTGCAGAGCACAATCTCTACAGCCATACACAGTAACCCTATAGCCTGAGCTAAATTTCCCATGAAATGAATGCAATTTGACCAAAAGAAAAGGAAGGGGTATGTACAATGATTTTCACCTAAGACCAGCTGATTTTGGATCACAAACAAGCAGCATCAGTCACACATTACAGCTTCTCTCTAGCTGTCTCCCCACCCCACCTCCAACCCAAAGCCTCATGAATTCATAGATGGGGCTTTACCAAACAGGTTGGATCTAGGGTGTGTGGTACTGGGATTAAGGGTGTATGGTACTAGATTAGCCCACGATTGGATTTGGCATAGTTGATGTGACTGAATGGATTTTCTGAAGATAAAAGCACCACTTGGGGTCTGGGTGGCAACACCCAAAAGGTTTGTAGCCTAATAGAGATAAAGGGGAAAGGAAGGCTTGCTGCTGCTACTTTCTGGTTGCTGCTTACTGACTTCTGCTTCCCACATCATGAGAAAAGTAGTTAAGACATTGGGGATGTAGCTCAGGAGTGCAACACTTACACAGTACCCATGAGGCTCTAGTTGCAATACCTGGTATTGTTTTTTAAGGCATCAGTTAGGATTGGTCTCCATTTCCAGAAAGATATAAGGAAAGGCTTTTGCCCCCCACAGGATATCTGCAGTGAAGATGAGTTAAGCCATTTCTCTGCCTCCACTAACTTCCCCACATCTCTTGCATTCTGACTATAATTTCCACTTACCTCTGCACCTTGCCACATAAATATCCCATCTGGGCTAAGTCATACACTAGATATAGAAAAAATGGAGGCCTGGAATAGACCCAGCAAGGACCCAAAGACCCCGGAGGGGGGTCTCTTCAGCTGCCTGCCTGCCTGAGATCACCCAGCGGGTGTGCGACCTCCCAGACTGCGTGACAACAGACCCAATAAGGAAGGTAGCCACGCGGGCACCCTTGAAACACCCCCACGACCTCCCCCCCCATTCTCAAACCTCCTGATTGGGCCAGTCCTTAGACCAACTCTGCAGAGGCATAGGTTCTCATGAAGGGTAGTTTTCTGAGCTCCCAACTTTGAACATCTTTAAAGAAAAGGCAGGGGAAACCTGTAATAGAACTGAGTGGAGTTCAACCCTGAGAGTAGGGAAACTCAAGTTAGGCCTTGTGGACTGTGTTCAGTCTCAGTCATGGGGAACTGCCATTGCCTAGCTGAGATCAGGAGATTTGGTTCTGCATATGGCTGTACATGTGGTATAATATGAGAACAGAGATAGTCTGAAAGAGGCCCTTCAACTTCATTTTTTTTCTCTCTCTCTCTCTTTTTTTTCTTTTCCTCATTCCACCCTAAAATTTCTTTCTTTTTTTAGTCCTCTCTCTCCAACTCAGTCTCTTGCTCCACAATATTACTCCTCATCTCCCTTTTTATTCCAGCTCCTGCCCTAACTCAGACTTCTTCTTTTATTATTTTTTGTTTTTAGGAGGGGTTTCTCTTTATGCTTTTTTTTTTTTCTCCAGTCATTTTACCTCACTCATGGCTGTGTACCTTCAAGGGAAGGCAAGCACCTGTTATTGTTAAGGGTATATATTCTTGTCCTTACTCCTGCACTCTCTCTATCCCCCCTGAAGTTAATAGCTTTGTAAAGATAGTAAGGTAATTCTACATCCTCCAGATTCACTTCAAATCTGCTCTAATCTTTCACTTATCTAATCCTCTCATTCTAAGTCTAACCCCAATCCTAAATGGTAAAGATGCTTTATTGAAAAGCATATTCACTGCAAACATATTATGGGCTGCTTCTTGAAATTAATTTAATTCACATGAGTTAAAGGTGATACATTAATGACGACCACAAGTGGTCAGTTTGCAAGCTGTGCCTGATCCTATTGGGCTGCTGAATGTATCAATTGGGATAAAGGGTTATGATTGATTTAAAGAGTTGTTTTCTCTGATATTATGAAAATGAGGATGTCTATGAGTCA
>NW_022900917.1:43301438-43303752 GCF_012274545.1 Fukomys damarensis
TAAGATACCCTGTGGATGGATCTAGGAAAAAATGTCTAAAAATGGTCTTGATAATTTTGAGAAAGAAGAAAAGATTGAGATACACTATTGCAAATCAAATAAACTTTTGAGAATTTAAAAATGAAGTGATTCATTGACAGTACATATAAACATTATTTATATAAAACAGTATTTTCTGGAGACAAAGTCTTTGTAAGTAGGAAAGGTTGAAGGGGGTGAAGGGAGGGCAGGGGAATGGGGAAAAAATAACCAAGATATATCATGTAAAGGTACAAGATCCCAATGATGAATGTAACTGTACTGTTTGCTGTTAATGTACCAATGAACTTAATGGAGGAAAATACGCAGTATTTCAGTATTTTAACAACAGGGGTCTAAATAAATGCAAAAAAATTGAAGTCATCCCCTGTATATTATCAGATCATAGTGCAATCAAACTGGAGATCAATAGCACAAAAAAACTATAGAAACTTCACAAGCACATGGAAACTGAACCACACTCCTAAACAATTAAAAACTATAGAAACTTCACAAGCACATGGAAACTGAACAACACTCTCCTAAACAATTAATGGATTACAGAGGAAATTAAAGAAGAAATTAGTTTTTACAAATAAATGAGAATGCCAATACAACATACAGGAATCTTTGGGACACAATGAAAGCAGTTCTACGTGGAAATTTCATAACATTGAATGTCCACACGAGGAAAACACAGCGGGCTCAAATAAACAACTTAACGATGAAACTTAGACTCCTAGAAAAACAAGAGCAAGAAAAACCCAAAGCTCGAACAAGAGAGGAAATTATAAAGATCCGAGCAGAAATCAATGCAATTGAAACTAAGAAAATGATACAAAAAATAAATGAAACAAAGAGCTGATTTTTTGAAAGAATGAATAAAATCGACAAACCTTTAGCTAATCTTCTCAAAAAAAGGAAAGAAAAGGCTCAGATCATGCAATTAGGAATGAAAAAGGCGAAGTCACAACAGATCCAAAAGAAATCCAGAGGATCATGAACACCTACTTTGAGAACCAACCGGTATTCTAATAAAATGGAAAACACAGAAGAAATGGACACATTTCTAGATACATATGAATTACCAAAGTTAAACAAAGAAGATAAAAACATTTTAAACACCCCAATCACAATCAGTGAAATTGAACATGTAATTAAAAACTTATCAACAAAGAAAATCCCAGGTCCTGATGGATTTACTGCTGAATTTTACAAGACATTTAGAGAAGAACTACTACCATTACTCTTCAAACTTTTCAATGAAATTTAAAGGGAAGCTATGCTTCCAAATTCATTCCTGGAAGCAAGTATCACTTTGATTCCCAAACCAGGGAAAGATGCAACTAAAAAGGAGAACTACAGACCAATCTCCTTAATGAATACATATGCAAAATCCTTAATAACATACTAGCAAACAGAATACAGGGGATTCTCAAGAAGTTCATCCATCCTGACCAAGGTGGATTTATTCCAGAGTTGCAAGGGTGGTTCAACATATGAAAGTCAATAAATGTAATACATTATATTAACAAAGTCAAGGACAAAAACCATATGATCTTCTCAATAGATGCAGATAAAGCATTTGATAAAATTCAACAGCCATTCATGAGAAAAACCCTGCAAAAAATTGGAATAGATGGTCTATACCTCAATTTAATAAAGGCTATCTATGAAAAACCATCAGCCAACATCATATTGAATGGCCAAAAACTGAAAACCTTCATGTAAAAATCAGGAACAAGACAAGGGTGCCCACTATCACCACTTCTCTTCAATATAGTTCTAGAAACATTAGCCACAGCAATTAGACAAGAGAAAGAAATTAAAGCAATAAAGATAGGAAAGGAAGAAGTTAAACTGTCACTATTTGCTGATGATATAATACTGTACGTTGAAGATCCAAAAAACTCCACCAAAAAACTTCTAGACTTAATTGACAGATTCAGCAGAGTATCTGGATACAAGGTAAATAACCAAAAATCAATAGCCTTCTTATACACAAATAACAGACACATGGAGAGAGAAATAAGGCAAAAAGTTCCTTTTACAATAGCACCGAAAAAAATGAAGTATCTAGGAATCAATCTAACAAAAGAAGCAAAAGACCTCTACACTGAAAACTACAGCACTCTGTAAAAAGAGATCGAGGAGGATATACGAAAATGGAAAGATCTCCCCTGCTCCTGGGTAGGAAGAATCAACATAGTGAAAGTGGCCATACTACCAAAACTGCTATATACATTCAATGCAATGCCAATTGAAATTCCAACACTATATTTCACAGAACTAGAAA
>NW_022900917.1:43304478-43309069 GCF_012274545.1 Fukomys damarensis
AACCACTATGGAAATCAATATGGAGATACCTCAAAGAGCTTGGACTGGAGGTTCCATTTGACCCAGCCATCCCTCTGCTGGGTATCTTTCCAAGAGAACTAAAAGAATCATATAACAGAGAAGTATGTGCACCCATGTTTATAGCGGCACAGTTTGTAATAGTTAAATCTTGGAAACAGCCCATTTGCCATCCATTGGAACCTTGATAAAGAATATGTGGTTTTTCTATAAAATGGAATATTACTCAGCCATAAAGAATGAGAAAATAGATTCATTCTTAGGAAAATGGATACATATTAAAGATATACTCCTAAGTGAAATAAATAAGTAACATGTGTAAATACCGAATAGTTTCCCTGGTGTGAATAATCTGCAACAATGGATAAGATTCTAATAAGATTACTGACATTTAGAAATGGGAAGAAAGGAGCTAAAGGTGTAGGGAAGGTGGGATGGGTAGGGGAAGAGTAAAAATGGAAAAGAAAAAAATGTGAGATAATGAAAAGATGAAAATAAATTGTCTGTAGATGGGGAGGGCAGGAGAGGGTGAAGGGAGGGCAGAGGTAAGGGGAAAAAATGAGAATCAAGACTTGTCATGTAGAGGTACAAGATCCCAACAATGAATGTAACTACTGTATCCCTAAAATGTACCAATAAACTCAATTAAAGCTGAAAAAAAAAAGAAAAAAGAAAAATGGAGGCCTGGAAGTCACTTACTCCAATGTCTTTTAAAAGCAATGGGGCTCAAAAACTGAAAACCTTCATGTTAAAATCAGGAACAAGACAAGGGTGCCCACTATCACCACTTCTCTTCAATATAGTTCTAGAAACATTAGCCACAGCAATTAGACAAGAGAAAGAAATTAAAGCAATAAAGATAGGAAAGGAGGAAGTTAAACTGTTATTATTTGCTGATGATATGATACGCTACATTGAAGACCCAAAAAAACTCCACCAAAAGACTTCTCGATTTAATTGACACTTTTAGCAAAGTAGCTGGATACAAGGTCAACACCCAAAAATCAATAGCCTTCTTTTACACAAATATCAGACTCACCGAGAAAGGAATTAGAGAAGTAATTGCTTTCACAATAGCACCGAAAAAAATGAAGTATCTAGGAATCAATCTAACAAAAGAAGCAAAAGACCTCTACACTGAAAACTACAGCATTCTGAAAAAAGAGATCGAGGAGGATATACGAAAATGGAAAGATCTCCCCTGCTCCTGGGTAGGAAGAATAAACATAGTGAAAGTGGCCATACTACCAAAACTGCTATACAGATTCAATGCAATACCAATTTAAAACCCAACACTATACTTCACAGAACTAGAAAGAAGAATCCAAAAATTCATTTAGAACCATAAGACACCTAGACTAGCAAAAGCCATCCTGGGTAACAGAGACATGGCAGTGTGTATAACAATTCCCAATTTGAAACTATACTACAAAGCCACTGTGATAAAAACAGCATGGTACTAGCAAAGAAACAGACCTGAGGATCAGTGGAACAGATTGGAAGACACAAAAACAACTCCAGATGCACTCAGCTATCTCATCTTTGACAAAGAAGCTGACCAAACCCACTGGAGGAAAGATAGCCTCTTTAATAAATGGTGTTGGAAAAACTGGATCTCAACCTGCAAGATTAAAACAAGATCCTTATTTTTCACCATGCACTAACTCAAAATCCAAGTGGATTAAAGATCTAAATATTGAAACAGAAACACTAAACTTGCTGGAAGATAAGTTAGGCAGAACTGTTGAAGACTTTGGCATAGGAAAAGACTTTATGAACAAATCCTCAGTAGCCCGGGAACTAGCAGAAAGAATCAACAACTGGGATCTCATCTTATTAAAAAGCTTCTTCACTGCAAAAGAAACCATCAGCAGAACTAAGAGACAACCTACAATGTGGGAAAAACTTTTTACCAGATGCTCCTCAGACAAAGCACTATTATCTAGAATATATAAAGAACTCAAAACAATCAGCCCCCCCAAATATAAGGACCTGATTCAAAAATGGGTATCTGAAATGAACAGACATTTCTCAGACAAAGAAGTAAAAGCAGCAAGTAAATATATGAAAATATGCTCCACATCAGTGGTCATTCAAGAGATGCAGATGAAAACACCACTGAGATTTCACCTCACCCCACAAAGAATGGCTGCTATCAAGAAATCACACAACAACAAATGTTGGTGCAGTTGTGAGTAGAAAGGAACCCTCTCCATTGTTGGTGGGAGTGCAGACTGGTGCAACCACTATGGAAGTCAATATGGAGATACCTCAGAGAACTAGGATTAGAGGTTCCATTTCACCCAGCCATCCCTCTTTTGGGTATCTTTCCAAAATAATTAAAAGAATCATACCAGAGTGATATATGTGCACCTATGTTTATAGAGGCACAGTTTGTAATAGCTAAAACTTGGAAACAGCCCATCTGCCCATCAGTTGGAAACTGCATAGAGAAGATGTGGTTTTTCTATAAAATGGAATACTAATCACCCATAAAGAATAAGAGAGTAGATTCATTCATAGGTAAATGGGTACATTTTGAGGATATACTCCTAAGTGAAATAAATAAGTCACACATATGCATATACTGAATAGTTTCTCTGGTGTGAAAAACTAAAATAGTACTCAAGATCCTAACGGGACAATTAGCAATGTGAAATAGGAAGAAAAGGACCAAAGGTGTAGGGACAGTGAGAAGGATAGGGAAAGGGGAATAAGGGAAAAGGAAAAAATATGAGAAAATGTAAAAATGGAATTAAAGTGTTTGAAGGTGGGGAGGGGATGAGGGGGTGAAGGGAGGGTGGGGACAAGGGAACAAAATGAGAAACAAGACCTGGCATGTAAAGGTACAAGATCCCAGTAATGAAAGTAACTGTACTGTCTACCTAGAATATACCAATAAATTCAATTTTTTAAAAAAAGCAATGGGGCTCCTACAGTATGACAGCCATGTGGGAGCAGTGACTACAGTAAGTAAATATTAACCCATTACATGCTTATTTTAAAAGTTTTCATCTGTCTTGGAAGCTCCCTTTTGCATCAGTGTTATTATTGAGGTCAGGGGGATAGGAATAGCAAACATTTAAATAAATTTAAAGATGCCAAGAATTGTTATATCATCTCTTTCGCACCAACTCAGTTCCTTAGTTCCAGGTAGCTGACACCACCCACAGGAGCTTCATGCAATCCCTCCCACAGCATCATTTTCCCTCTTGCCTGGAAGTCCTATTTCTGGTTCCCAAACTCTCATCTTCTCTAATTTCTGTTTCCTCTCAGAACATCAGGGAACTTCTGCCTGCTTGGGAGCCCAGGAGACCCTAGGATGCCATATCTAGACTGCCCCTGGCTGACATATCCCATAAATGCCTGCTGCGTTTTGCCTTCTTCTAAGCTCATAAGAATCATGTGAGTGAAGAGATGTACTTTTTCTACATCTTTTATCCCACTCTGTCAGTGGTTCCCATCATCTCTCATCTCTCTTAGAGTTTCAGCTATAAAAGAACTATATCAGAAGCCAAACATCTGTCTTCTTTCTTTCTCTATTTCTTGGGTGTGTTTTCCCAACACTCAACAGCTTAAAACAAGAAACATTTATTATTTCAACTTTGGTACTATTTACGTTTCATCAATCCAGATGCAACTCGGCTGGTGCCTCTGACTTAGGGTCTCTCATAAGGCTACAAGTAAAGGGCTCAGTTGGAGCCTCAGTCATGAGACACATAACTTAAGAAAGAGTGTGCTTTCAAATTCATTTACTTGGCTATTATTAGTTCCTTTCATCTGGTCCTGTCCTAGGCAGCTTAAATCAAGGCACCTGGCTTCCTTCACCGTAAGTGAGAGAGAGAGAGCAGGCCCAAGAGGAAATCATAGTCTCTCTCTAACCAAGTCTCAGACGTGATTCCCATCATTTTTGCCATGTTCTGTCCATTAAAATTTAATCACTAGGTCCAGGCCATCGTCTAAAACACTGGTGGTGAACCTGTTAGCCGGCTGTTTGTTATCACTGAAAGCCCTGAAAGGCAACATCACTGCTCTAGAGGGAGAGATCACATGGGGCATAAATGCTGAGATAAATCATTAGGAACATTGTTTGAGGCTGCCTACCACACTTCAGTGGACTTTCCCCATTATCATCACTGTAATGTTTGCATCCTTACTCAAATATGAACTTGAGGAAAATTTATCAACCCTTCTGGAATACTGATTGCATAGGGACTGTATGACACAGAAGTCTGGCAGCCCTGGGTTGGAATACCAGTTCTGTCTCTTATAGCTGTGTGACCTTAGCATGAAACCACTCAACCTCTTTAAGCCTCAACAAAATGAGAGTATGTGACAACACACTGGGTTAACTGGGAATGATATAACAACATAAAAGACTTAACAGTGTTTAGCATATAGTGAGCACATAATGAAATGGAGCTCTTATTTTTCTACTATCATCAGCAAATTGATATTTTTAATAACCCATGCAAAAAGAACAATTAGAAAGGAAATCAACAAGAATATAAAAGAACTATCAAAGAGAATCTAATAGAGATTTATAGCACATCCCACCGAAAACAGCAGATAT
>NW_022900917.1:43309386-43315290 GCF_012274545.1 Fukomys damarensis
TATGCTAAAGCCAGAAAAACAGATTTCAATAAATATAAAATAATTAAAATTATACTGACTGTTGTCTAACCACAATGAAGGCAAACTGACAATTGATAGCAGAAACATAATTGATAATATGGATTCTCTCTCCAAATCCATACTGCTCTGATCTATAATGAGTAGTCATCCTAAAAATTTCCTAAGTATTGGGGGAATAACAGTGGAAACTGAAACACGAGAAGCACTTGACAATTAAACACATCTATCGAATCCATGGGTCAAATATAAGATTTCAAAGGAAATAAAAACACATTCAGCTAGTTGATAATTAAAATATAACACATCAGAATGTGTGGGGCAAGGCGAACACAGTGCTGAGAGGGAAATTTATAGCACTAAATGTGTGCATTAGACAAGAAGAAAAGTCTCCAAACAATAAGCTAAAAAATAATAAACCCAAAGCAAACAGAGGAATGTAGTTTTATAAATAAGATCATAAATTGCTGAAATTGAAAAAATCAAAAAACATTAAAGAACATCAATGAAACAAAGAGCTAGTTCTTTTAAACTATAAAGATAATTAACAAATCTCTAGATGGAGAGTCAAAGAAAAACAGAAGATGCAAATTACCAAAATCAGGAATGAAACAAGGAATATCACTATAGACCCTGCAGATATCAAAGGGTTAATAAGGGAATATTATTAATAACTCTACACATATAAACTTGACAACTTAGACAAAATGTGCCATCTATTTGGAAACAAATTATAATATACCTATTACAAAATAGATAGTTTGAATATCCCTATAACTATTAACAATATCAGATTCACAATTTTGAACTTCCCAAAGAAGGAATATCAAGGCCCAGTTTTCACTGGAGAACTCTACCAAATGTTAAAGGAGAATTAACATTAATTCAATACTCCCTTTAAGAAAATAGACAAGAACACTTCCCACTCATTTTATAAAGCCTCATACCAAAACCAGATAGAGATGGTACAACCAATGAAAAAGGAAACTACATACCCATATCCTTCACGAAACAAGGAAATACTTAAAATATTAGCAAAGAGAATTTATCAATGTATTAAAAAATATGCTCCATGACCAAGTGAGATTTGTTTCAAGGATGCAAGCCAGTTCAGTACTCAAAAGTTAATAAAATTCACCATATGAACAACTAAAGATGAATAATTGCATAACTGTGTCAAAGTGATGCAAAGAAAGAATTTGACAAAATGCCATAAACTCACAAAAATAGGAATAGAGGAAAAATTCCTCAACTTTGTAAGCAATTTCTGTAAAAATCTACAGCAAACATTGTAATTGATGGTGAACAACTGAATACCTCCTACCTAAAATCAGGAATGAGATGAGAATATACATACACACTCATCTCTCTTAGTTAATATATTACTAGAAGTTCTAGTTAGTACAGCCAAGTTTTAAAAAAAGAAATAAAAGATACATAAATAGAAAAGAAAGAGATACAATTATCTTTATTTATAGATGATGTGATATTCTACATAGAAGATCCACAATTTACAGAAAAAAATTTATAGAATTACTGAGTTCATGAAAGTTACAAAATACAAGGATAAGTATACATATTGCCATGTAATAGCAAGGAACACATCAACACTTAAAGATATAATATCATACACAGTTATGAAAAAAAGAGGGCTCTCCTCACTTTCAGTGCCCAGTGTGATTGGCATCTCAGGGACTACATCCCTATGACTGCGGACCAGATTTCAACCTGTACGGGGAGTCTCATAATAAGGAGGGGCTGGGACCACCAAGAGGCATCTCAGGTGTTGGCAGGTCATGAATGAGCCAATGCCTGGAGAGAAGGAAAGCCTGGAGAGGGTCAGCACCTCTAGGAAAAAACAATAATCATGCCAGTGGGGCTAGCCCCAGGAAAAGCTCAGTTACAATATGCAGAAACAGCTTGGAGTTTTACTCCAAAAGTGACTCCTTCCACAAAATAAGCAACCATTACAGAAGGAATTCAGTGTAGCACCTGAAATCCAATGCAGAATCATATTTCCAGAAAATGTTTAATCAGGTGACATCTAGGAAAAGTTGATTATTTAAAACTTAATCTTAGAACAGTTTAAAAAATGGCTTCAGGGTTCCCATTCATGGTGAGAAGCCAGCCTGGCATGTATGGCTTCCAGAAGTGCCTGGATATAAAAATGTTGGCATTAAGTATAGCAACCTGCTTGAACCCCTGCCCTGATGCCTCCATCCATCACAGATAAGAGTGCTGATTGCTTTCCACACTTATCAATGTGAGCAAGGACACATCTTGGTGTGAACATTGGCTACAGCCTGGGGTGAACAGAGGAGCCTCTGGAACAAGGGAGCACCCCTCAAACACACAGACTGTAAAACTTGCTGGAGAAAAGTTTGACTTGATAGAAAGAAACTACTCTTTCAAAAATACAGAGAAAAATTTTAAAGTTTCTGCCTAGCAAAGGAAACAACCAAGAGAGTGAAGAGCCAACCTATAGAATGAGAAAAAATTACCAGCTAATGCTCAGACAAAGAATTTACATCTAGAATTTACAGTATTTCCTTGTTTCAGGAATGCCTCTTCACTAATAATTCAGTTCACTAAGAGAAATGTTTGGCAAAATTTTGCTTCTCTTTGGAAACTCCACATCAAGTGACCATGGCCATCTTCCCTGCACAAACATGAACATGATCATCTTCCCCAGAATCATGGAACAAATTAACTCCATGCACTGACCACCTTATAAAGAGTTCAAAATTCTTAGCTGGGCATGGTGGTATATGCCTGTAATCCCAGCACTCGGGAGAGTGAGGCAGGAGGAATTCTATGAGTTTCAGACCAGCCTGGACTACATAGTGAGTTCCAGGTCAGTCTTAAAAAGATAGTGAGACTCTGTCTCAAAAAAACCAACAAAACAAACAAACAAACACAAGAATTCAAAAGTCTTTATAAAAAGGGAAAGGGACCAAGAGGTAGAGGGAGAAGGGAGGGAGGGGATGGAAAAAGAAATAAGATGTGTCATATACATGTACCCTTTCCCCATGGGGAATGTAATCATGTACTGCGAACATGTACTGATAAAAAAATATTAAAAAGTCAATTCTCCCCAAATTGTTGTATAGATTTAACACAAGTTGTATCAAGACTTTTTGAGCAAGATTGTTTTGTAGATATAGGCAAGATTATTCTAAAATTTTTATAGGAAGACAAAGGAACCAGAAGAGCTGAAGCTATTTCAAAAATAAAGAAGCAAAATTCATTCTACCCAGTATCAAGCCATATAAAATATCTACAACAATAATGAGTATTTAATATTGGTGAAGGGATAGACATAGATAAATGGAACAGAAAAAAGAACTGAGAAATTGATTCATGAAAATATTTCAAACTAATTTTTCTAAAAGTACAAAGATAATCAGTGAAAGACAACTTGTGCAATAAATGGTGCTACAAGAATTGGACATCTATAGGCAAAAGAATCCCTAAGTCTCATACTTTAATTCAAAATAAATCATAACTTATAAGTAAGACTATAAAACTTTTAGGGATAAAAAAAGAATAGAGCATCTTCAGGATCTAAAGCTAGAAAATGTTCTTAGACTTCACACTAAAAACATGTTCCATAAAGATAAAACTTAGAAACTTATGTATCATGAAACTGAATCAAAATTTCAAAGTTTTGCCTATGAAAGACCTTGGTAAGAGGGTGAAAAAGATGAACTATGAACTAAAACAAAATACATGCAAACCATGTATGTAAAAAAAGGACCCATATTTGCAATATATAAACTCAAAACTTGACAGTAGAAAAATCAATCAAATTAGAAAATGGGCAAAAGATATGAAAAGAATTTCTCAAAAATATATATATAAATATGTATATATGTACATATGCATAGAGATAGCAAATAGGCATATTCAGGAGGATGTCATTAGGAAAATTCAAATTAATCCATGATGAACTAGCACTACACAGCTACCAGAATGGCTAAAATTAATTAAATATATAAATACATATATTTCTATAGATGTATAGGTAAATATATACATCTATAGATTCCAATATGTATCACCAAATTCCAAGGAGGCTGTGGGAAACTAAATCTTTCATATATTGTGGGTAGGAATGTAAGATGGTGGAGCTACTCTAAACAGTTGGTAATATCTTTTAAAATTAGACATGCAACTACCATATGACCCAGTAATTGCACTCTTGGAATTTTTTTCCCTAATCTGCTAGTACCATTCTTATTTCTAAATTCATTAATTTTATTGGTACATTTTAGGTATACAATATGCTGACATTCATTATTGGGAAATTCACATAATATATCTTGGTTCTTATTCTTTCCCCATTCTTCTGCCCTCCGTTTAACCCCTCCACCCCTTCCTATTTTCAAAGACTCTGTTTCCATTTTTTCCTTTTCTCATATTTATTTCTTTCCCTTCTTCCCATTTCCCTACCCCTCCCACTTCCCTTTCCCCTTTGGACCTTTTCTTCCTATTTACAAAATGGAATAATACTTAGCCATAAAGAATGAGAAACTAGAGACATTTATAGCTGAATGGGTGCACAATGAGATCATACTCTTAAGTGAAATAAATAGGACACACATGCGTAAATACTGAATAGTTTCTCTGGTGTGAGAAACTGAAAGTATAAATTAGAATCAAAATGTATAATAATACACTCTTGGCATCTATCCCAGTGAAATTAAAACTTATGTTCACTCAAAAACCTATATGCAAATGTTGATGGCAGTTTTATTTTTAATAGCCAAAAACTGGAAACAACCCAAATACCTGTCAACAGGCAAATACATAAATAAACTGTAGTACATTAATAGCATGGAAAACTACTGAACAATAAAAAGAAGATATTGATTCATGCAACAACCTAGATGGATCTTGAAAGACTTATGCTGAATGAAAAAACCCATCCCAAGTAGATACATTTGGTATGTTTTCATTCATGTATTAGTTTTGAAATGATAACATAATAGAGCTGAAGAACATTTTAATGGTTGCTCAGGGATAAAGAAGGGTAGATGTAGCTTTTAAAGGACAGCATTAAGGATCTTTATGAGGATGGAAATCTTCTGTATCTTAACTGTATCAATGCCAATTCCCTAATTATATTGTTATACTACAGCTTGGCAAGATGTTACCACTCAGAGAACAGAGGTAAAAGGCATTTCTTATAGTTACATATGATCTTCACTCGTCTCAAAATTAAGAGTGTTTTATAAAAGTAATAATGTGCCGAGTATTTAGCTCAGTAGTGCTGCTGCCTGCTTCGCAAGCGTGAGGACCCAAGTTCGATCCCCAGTAGCAAAAAAAAAAAGTAATAGCCAGGCTCCATAGCCCTGGTTTTCATTCTCTTTGAAACAAGGTGCTATCTCTTTCCTAGAGAAACAGAAGCACTTTCATCCTTGCCCTCTCTTCGTTGCTCTAAAATCCTTAACAGAGTCTCTCCCATCGAAACCAGAAACATGAAGACATGACTCTGGCTCCATCTATTTATCTCTTCATTGTCCAGCTTGACTGTCCCATTTTGTGCCCCGAGAGCCATTGCCAGTCTGCCCCCTCACCAATGTAGCAAGTAGATCCATAGATGTTTATTTTAGAAATGCAAAACTCAGAAAACAGTACAGAAGCAAACTCCCAGGCATAAGTGATAGTGATATGGGTTTAATCCTTTTGTTATGTTCTTAAAGTGCTTAAGTAGATTCATTATCTTAACAAAGAATTGATAATTATTAGTAGTTAAACATTTTTAAATACAAAAAATACTGAAAAACTTCAGGACTGTAGTCTTTTAAATTGAAAATCATTTCATTATTTTGAAAAATACAGAGCCATCACATTTTTTTTTATTGAGTTTATTGGTACATTTAG
>NW_022900917.1:43315432-43351260 GCF_012274545.1 Fukomys damarensis
TATGTATCCATTTTCCTATGAATGAATCTATTCTCTCGCTCTTTATGGCTGAGTAATATTCCATTTTATAGAAAAACCACATCTTCTTTATCCAGTTTCCAACGGATGGGCAAATAGGTTGTTTCCAAGATTTAGCTATTACAAACTGTGCCGCTATAAACATGGGTGCACATACTTCTCTGTGATATGATTCTTTTAGTTCTCTTGGAAAGATACCCAACAGAGGGATGAGCCATCACATTTTTGATTCAATAGTTTTTCCCCAGTACTGGGCCTCATAGATAATAGGCAAATGTTCTATTACTGAGCAACACACAGCCAAGATTTTAGTACTTTCTACCTCTCTCTCTTTTTCAATATTCCTATTCACAAAATTTTTTATAATATATGCAAAATAAGAGAAGCACATAGAGGTACACATAGATTGCAAAATCTTCTTGAATACTTGTCTATCCCAGGTTAGCAGAACCACCACTAATGCTATAGTTGTGGTACCGTGGGCCCTGGGGGTGGGTTGGGCAGAGCAGCAAACAGACGTGATGGATTTACTACTGTAATTTGTACTGCAGTGCTCCCCTCACCATAAAATCAAAACATTGAAATAAAAAGCTTTAGAAACATTATCCTTTGGTAAAGTTTTCTTAAATTTGTTGTGGGGTAGAAAAATGATACAGATATTAAATTCATCAAGAAAAACCATATAATAGATATTTAAGGAAATGAAATGATATAGGAAATAATACCAGAGATGAAATAGGAGATGTTATATCTTCCACCCTGTTAACGGTCTGATATGCTCGTGTTCTCTAAAAATCAAAGAATGAATTCTAGGAACAGTGGAGGCTAAAAGTATTTAGATATTTATTGATAAGATAGCTCCTGAGGGACAGGATGGGTCCCAAATGGGAAGCCTGGGGAACCCATTCTATAGGGGAATTTTATGAAGTGAAACCTGTGTGGGTACATGAGTCACAGACTGATCATCTAATAAGATTACAAATATAGTCACTTAGGTAATAGTGGACCAATTGGGAAACAAGTCATGAACTGTGGATGGAAAGAGCAAAGATTTTCCTAGGAAATTATGGGTCCAGCAGTCTCTGGTTACCCGCCATGTGGCTGATGTCTACCTAGGCTTTATTAGGCCCAGTGTTTGTTCTCTGAGTAAGTATACAGGTCTACTCAACTTGTCTTTTTCTTGAAGTCCAGTCTCCAACAGATATATCTACAGTCACAGTTGTGGTGTGTTTTATCTTTGTCATGACTCTCTTGAGGACCTAGCCCTATCTAACTGTCTATAATATGTCTATCTAACTCATCTGTCTAGAATAAAAACAGATAAATATACACAATCTGTAGTTCATCTATCTGCAAAAGTGAACATATAATATTTATAGAAGAGTAAGAAATATAAATATGAGCTGGACAGAGGGCAGAGAACAAAGAAAATAAACAGCAAGCAGATCTTTGTAAAGAATACTTACAAAACTGAAATGTAATGGTCCTTAAGATTAAACAAAAGAAGATGTAGTTTTTCTATAAAATGGAACACTATTCAGCCATAAAGAATGAGAAATTAGAGTCATTCATAGGAAAATGATGCATATTGAGGATATACTCTTAAGTGAAATAAAGAAGTCACACATGTGTAAATACCGAATAGTTTCTCTGGTATGAAAAACTATAATTGTACATAATATCCTAATGGTATAATTGACATTGTGAAATAGGAAGAAATGGGCTAAAGGTGTAGGGGAAGTGGGGGAAGGGTAGGGGAACGGAAATAAGGGAAAAGAAAAAAATATGAGAAAATGAAAAAATGGAAATAAAGTATTTGTAAATGGGGAAGGCAGGATGGGGTGAAGGGAGGGCAGGGGTAAGAGGAAACAATGAAAACCAAGACCTGTCATATAAAAGTACAAGATGCCAATGATGAATGTAATGGTACTGTATACCTAAAATGTACCAATAAACTCAATGAGAAAAAAAGATTAAACAAGATAAATGGAATTATCAAATTGAAAATAGTTAAAAACAGTTTGGCAGTTCTTCACAAATTTAAATGTAGAGTATCACTATGTAACCCCCAAATTCTACTCATACATATTCTACATATATATTCCCAAGATAATTAAAAACATATATCCACACAGAAACTTATACATAAATATTCATAGCAGTATTAGTCATAATGCTATAAATTCTTCATCAACAGATAAATGTTTTATGTTTTAAATATTTGTAAATATCCTAATAATAGAACAGTATTGGGCTCTAAAAGTATTGAATACTAATATAAGCTACAGTATGGATGAACCTTGAAGAACCCTCACATATGCTAGTTAAAGTAAGGGAAACACAAAAGATCATATATTGTATCATTCTACTTACATAAAAATTCCAGAATAGGAAAATCCATAAAGACAAGATGTAGGTTAGTGGTTGCCAGAGATGGGAAGAGAGAGAAATTTCCACCAATTACTACAAGGCTCTTTAAAGGGTGATAGAAATATTCTAGAATTAGATAGTAATGATGTTTATACAACATTGAAAATAAACAAAAAAAACATTGACTTATACTTTAAAATTGGAAATTTTATGTTATTCAATTACATCTCACTAAAAAGGAATAATGCGTTGACCTACACTACAACATGGATGAACCTTGAAAATGTTATGTTAAATGAAATGTCAGTCATAAAAGACCACATTGACTGATTCGTCATATATGTAATGTCCAAAGGCAAATTTATAGAGATAGAAAGCTCATTAATAGTTGCCTATGGCTGGGGAAAATGAGGATTGAAAATGACTAATAGTTAAAGGGATATAGGGTTTCTTTCATGGATGATGAAATTGCTAAAAATTATGTAGTGATAATCACACAACTTTGTGAATATAATAAAGGCACTGAGCTTTGTACTTTAAAATGAGGGGTTATAAGTTAATGTGAATTGCATTCCAATAAATGTTTTCTTTTGTTTTGTTTTTTGGTACTGAGGATCGAACTTGAGACCTTGTGCTTGCCAGGCAGGCGGCATAAAGTTGTTATTTTTAAAATTAGAATTATTCAATGTGAAATAGGAAGAAAAGGGCTTAAGGTGTAGGGAAAGTGGGAAAGGTAATAAGGGAAAAGGAAAAAATAGGAGAAAATGAAAAAATGGAAATAAAGTGTTGTAAATGGGGAGGGAAGGAAAGGGTGAGGGGAGGGCAGAGACAAGGGGTAAAAATGAGAGCCATGACCTTTCATGTAAAGGTACAAGATCCCAATGATGCATGTAACTGTACCGTATACCTAAAATGTAACAATAAACTCAATGAGGAAAAACAAAACAAAACAAAAAAATTAGAATTAGTGTCACCTTAAAAAATATCTATATTAAATATTCCATTATATTCTTTGTTGATTATTTTGAATACTTTATATGATGGAGTCAACAGAAGTATGTCACTGTTCTCAAGGAATCTACTTTTTATTTGATGAGAAATATTTATGTGTAAAGTAAAACATGAAATAGTGTGTATTCAGAGACGAATTGTACTACCTGAGGAATTAAAGAATCAGAGAAATCCACAAAAACTTGAGAAAGAAAGGGAAAGCTTTGTGGAGGAGACGAATCTTAAATTAGGCCTTGACTAAGAAGTAGGAATTTAATCAGAGAAGTAAGAGGGTTTCAAGAAAGGGAAATGACTAAATGTTCATTGTGAAAATGGTGTGTGTGAGTGTGTGGTCTTCTGACAGTGGTCTATAGTCTGCATGAATAGACTCTAATACAATATGAAATGAGCTGAAGTATTATAGTAAGTCTTAGAAACTAGACATTGCTGAGGCACTGGATAATAAGGGATATGAAAGGCAGAGTGGGTAGTGTGACTGTCAGAAACTCAGCTTTCATCAAACTTGATTCTTCTGGAATGCTCTTTGTTGAAAAGATATTGAACAAACTGCCAAAGTGAATAAATACCTGATTCACAGGCCTAATTTGGGAAACAAAGAACCAGGAATAATTTTGAGTGATTATACCCACTATAACAAAGTCTTTTTTAAGTATTTTTCTTGTCTGTATTACATAATCTGAGAAGAGACAGGAAAAGAATAAAAAATTGCAGCAATTTGCCATTGAGGTCCTGGCATAAATACAGGAAGAGCAATATTGATATAAAGGGTAACCAAGTAATTTTCATCATCAGCCTATTTCACCTATTTTTTAATTGTAGAAAAGCCACTTTAATTATTTGTCTCCAATTCAAATGCAATAGCATTTCCCTTTTCTTTTCTCAATCACCTCCAGCTGAGTAAGGAAATTTGAACTTTCTTCATTCTTGAGATTTTGAAATTTTTGATCTGCAGGATTAAGTATCGCAAGCCATCAGGACCATGCATAGTACTTAATTTTTGCCTCAAATAATCCTATACTTCTAGGACAAATTTTACCAGTCTTTATCCATATGATGTTCAGGAAGTAATTAAGGGAATATTGATTTATTTTCCAAGGAAGGAAGACATCGCCAAGCATAAAAGCAAATGAGGAAGGCATAAAGGAAATGACTGATTGCCCTGACTAGATTAAAATATATTAATAAATTAATGATGGAGGAAGCTGTTCATGACATGCTGCTACAAACTCAAACACACAAACTCTCCCTCTCTCTCTCTCTCTCTCTCTCTCTCTCTCGGTTTTATAAAATCTATATATGTATATATAGGAAAAATATCCAAATGCTAAAATAGAATAGGATTACAGTGATTTTTATTTTCCTCTTTTTTATTTTAAATTGTTCCACTTTAAGGACTGGGAATTTAGCTCAGTTGTTTCTGTGCCTGCTTCACAAGCTCAAGGACCCAAGTTAGATTCCCAGTACAAAAAAAAAAAAAAAAAATTGTTCCAATTTATAATGTATTAAAGAGGATCAAAATAAGATATTTTAAAAATAAATTTAATCCAGATAAAACAATACATTTCATTCCCAAACTAAACTCAGTTATGCCTAAATTTAGACTTAGTGATTGAATTCTATTTTCCCAGTGGCAGAATAAAGACAATGCATGGGTTTGTGCTCTAATTTGATCCTGCAACTCAGAAAAGAAAAAGAAAACTAAATGGCCTAAGTTACCTAGATAATCCATGTCCCTTTGTTGTCTATTAGATGTGAAACTTCACATTTCTAGGCTACACTTGGTTATTCTAAAAAACCACTTTGATAGCCTGTTCCCACCCATCTATGTTCAACACCATGTTAATAGCTAATTCTAGTGCCGGAGTCTGGTATGTGATTCAAACGTAGTACAGAAATTATCCAATGGCCAAAAAAATATAGGAAATTGAGATTTTCAGTGAAGACAGTTATTTCCAAGGTGGTAATATTTGGAGGCTGAGATGAGTTATATGTATAGGACAGAGCTCGGATGGCTTGGAACAGTGCTGGTAAGAGAAGTCCTTTGACTGAGAAGACTTTCCAGACTGGAGAGCTCTTTCTCCCAGGGTCTGTGGTCTTGTAGAGAATACTCTTTTTGGATACTCATATCTTTCATTTTCATTATGTCTTACTGTACAAAAGATTTTAAAAAACATATAAACCCTTCAAAATAGGTGTAAAACTCAAAGTCTGTTATTTGTGTTTGTTTGTTTGTTTTGGTACCAGGGATCAAACTCGGGACCTTGCACTTGTGAGGCAGGTAGTCAAACCAGTGAGCTAAATCCTTGGCTCATGAGTGTGTTATTTGTGTTCGAGAAGGCTAATGATTCTTTAGTGTTTACCTTGTATCCAGCTACTCTACTGAATTTGTCAATTAAGTCTAGAAGTATTTTGGCAGAGTTTTTTGGGTCTTCTATCTACAGTATCATATCATTAGCAGATAGAGACAGTTTAACTTCTTCTTTCCTGTCTTTATTACTTTTATTTCTTTCTCTTGTCTAATTGCTATGTCTAATGTTTCTGAAACTACATTGAACAGGAGTGGTGATAGTGGATATCTTTGTCTTATTCCTGATTTTAATGTGAAGAGTTTCAGTTTTTGACCATTTAGTATGATATTAGCTGTTAGTTTTTCATAGATAGCCTTTATCAGGTTGAAATAAAGACCATCTCTTACAATTTTCTGTAGGGTTTTTACCATGAATGGGAGTTGAATTTTGTCAAATGCTTTTTCTGCATCTGTTGAGATGATCATATAGTTTTTGTCTTTGATTCTATTAATATAGTGTATTACACTTATTGATTTATGTATAATGAACCATCCTTGTATCCCTGGGATAAAACTGACTTGATCAGGGCTTATGGTCTTCATGATGATCTTCTGTATTCTGTTTGCCAGTATCTTACTGAGGATTTTTGCATCTATGTTCATTAGGGAGATTGGCCTGTAGTTCTCTTTTTTGGTTAGTCTTTCACTGGTTTTGGAATCAAAATAATACTTGCTTCCAGGAATAAACTTGGAAGAATTGCTTCCCTTTCAATTTCATTGACGAGTAGTAGCAGTAGTTCTTCTCTAAATGTCTTCTAGAATTCAGCAGTGAAGCCATCAGGACCTGGGCTTTTATTGTTGGTAAATATTTAATTACATTTCCAATTTCACTGATTATAATTGGGGTGTTTAGAATTTTTATATCTTTGTTGAACTTTGGAAATTCGTATGCATATAGAAATCTGTCCATTTCTTCTGTATTTTCCATTTTATTAGAGTACAGGTTTTGAAAATAGGTATTGATGATCCTCTGGATTTCTGCTGGATCTATTATGACTTCACCTTTTTCATTCTTAATTGGATGGATCTGAGCCTTCTCTTTCCTTTTTTGATAAGCTTGGCTAAGGGTTTATTAATTTTATTTATTCTTTCAAAAAACAAATTCTTTGATTCATTAATTTTTTACATCATTCTCTTAGTCTCCATTGCATTAATTTCTCCTCTAATCTTTATAATTTCCTTCATTGGAGCGTTCCATGTCTTGCTCTTTTTTTTTTTTTTTTTCTAGGAGCTTAAAGTTAAACATTAGGTTGTTTATTTGAGCTCACTTTTTTCCTAGTTTGGGCATTTACTCCTACGAATTTCCCTTGTAGAACTGCTTTCATTGTGTCCCATAGAGTCCTGTATGTTGTATTGGCATTATCATTTAATTGTAGAAACTGTCTAATTTCTTTTTTAAATTCCTCTGTGACCCAATGGTTGTTTAGCAGGGTGTTATTTAATTTCCATGGGTTTGTGAAGTTCTTGCAATTTCTTAGGCTATTGATCTCCAGTTTAATTGCACTATGGTCTGATAATATACATGGGATAATTTCAATTCCTTTGAATTTACTTAAGTATATTCTGTGAGCTAGCATGTGGTCATCTTGGAGACTGACCCATGTGCCACTGAAAACAATGTATATTCTGATTTTGTGGGATCAAACACTCTGTAGACATCTACTAAGTCTCTTTGTTCTAAGACTCTGTTCAGTTATTTTATTTTCTTGTTGATTTTTTGTCTAGATGATCTGTCTATTTGTGTCAGTAAAGTATTGAGGTCCCCCACTGCAATTGTATTAGTGCTTATTTTGTTTTTCATATCCATTAACATTTGTTTTGTATAGTTGAGGGCATTAGTATTCAGTGTAAATATATTTATGATTGTCATCTTTTCCTCTTGGATTGTTTCCTTTACAAATATGTAGTGATCTTCTTTGTCTCACTTAATTAGTTTTGGTTTAAATTTACTTTATCTGCAAATAAGAATGATACCCCTGCTTTTTTCCTGGTTCCTGTTACATGGAGAACTGTTTTCCATCCTTTTACTCTGTCTTTGAATTTCTTTGTGGATTAAGTGAGTTTCTTGCATTCAGTATATTGTTGTATTTTGCTTCTTAATCCATTCTACTAATGTATTTCTTTTGACTGGTGAATTGAGGCCACTAACATTGATGGTTATAACTGTTATGTATTGACTTTTCATTGTCATGTTATTTTCCTGCTGTTGATTCTTTTATTTTTCCCTCTCTCCCTTTAATTTCTTGTCTTGCCTGGTATATTTGCTTAGTTGGCCCTTATGGAGTTGTGGCCTTAATTTTCTTTTTCTGGGTATTGTTTAGAAGTGTTTGGAGTGCCAGTTTGGTGTTCATAAAATTTCTCAGGTATTCTTTATTGTCGAAGTATCTTATTTTCCCATAAATTTTGAAAGATAATTTTTCAGAATACATCAGTCTAGGTTGGAGGTTGTTTTCTTTTAGGACTTGAAATAGCTCATTCCAGGCTCTTCGTGAGCTGATGGTTTGTGTTGAAAAGTCTGCTGTGATTTTGATGGCTTTCCTTTACATATGATTTGTTTCTTTTCTCTAATTGCTTACGGTGTTTTGTTCTTTTGGGTTTTCGAGATCTTGATTACTATATGTCTAGGTGTAGTTTCCCCCCCCCATCATGACTATTTGAAGTCCTATATGCCTAACTTATCTGTATGTCAAATCCTTCTCCTCTGTTTGGGAAGTTTTCTATCATTAATTCTGTGAACATTTTTTTTTTATGTTCTTTGTACTTTCTCCTGCTTTTTCATGGATTCCTATCTTTCTTATATTGTTCTTCTTTGCATTATCTAAGAGATTTTTTTATTTATTTCTCATGATCCCTTACTGTTTTTAAGAGGTCTCTCTTTTCATGATCACTGACCACCATCCTGTCTTCTATAACTGAAATTCTATCTTCACATTCATTCATTCTGTTGTCAATGCTTTCTATAGAGTTTTTAATCTCCTGGATACCTGTTTGAATCTGTTTCATGGATTTCCTTTCTTTCATATGTTGGGCATTCAAGGCCTCCATTTCTGTCCTATGCTGGGCATGCGTAGTTTCCATCATGGTCCTGAGCGCATCTATTTTTTTAATCTGTTTCTGTTCTAGAGTCTCTAATCATGTCTTTCATTCTGCTTACCATCTCTGTGGTCATTTGGGAAATTATTCCTGTTTTGAACTTTTCTAGAGCCTTATGTATCTGTTTCGTTAGTTCCTGTGCTATTGTTTGGGGTTTCCAGATAGTTGACTGTCAGACTTTTCCACCTCATTTCCCCTAGAGTTTACCTTTATTGAGGTGGAAGTCTGTATCTGTGTCTTGTTTAAATGTCTTCTCATTTCTATTTTTGTTATTGATACAGTCCTTTTTTAATTCCTGAGTTAATACTTCAATCTTCCAGATATAGCTGGTCTTTAGGTTTTGAGTCTCTAATGATTCTGAGGCAATTTCATTTTCATTATACCAGGGGAGAACAACTGATTAGATCAATCACAACACCTTAGCCCAAGTGATACAATCAGCAACACAGTAGCATCAAGCACAGCTTAGAAAATGATAATTTGTGGTAGTTACTAATCTATCACCTTTAATTGTGTGAATTAAATCAAAATTGAGGACCAGCCCAAAATAAGTTTATAGCAATTTCACCCTTCAGGATGGGAATTTAGAAGTAGTTGGAGAGGGAGGGATAGATAAAAGGATGGATAAATGTTAGAAGTGAGGTCAGAGGATACCAGAAGATTACACAAACTCTAGGAAGCTGTTGAAGAGAAGAGAAGAAGACAGAACAAATTATATACAAGAACAGAACAAACTAACAGCAATAGGGAGGCTAGAGACCGTAATCTCTTTTAAAACTAGTGGTAATTGAGAGTAGGAAAAAGAGAAGAAAAGGAAAAGAAAGAAAATAAATTTGAATTAGGATAGGAACAGGAACAAAAAGGGAGAAAAATGAAGATCAAAGTAGAAGTGAGAGAGAGAGAGAGAGAGAGAGAGAGAGAGAGGAAGATAAAAAAGAAAAATTTAAGAAAACAAAAAGATAAAAATTTTTAAATGATTAAAGATAGAAAATATTACTTTGGAAATAAAAAAAAAATACAAACAGAAATAGAGGGCCTCCCTCAGGGTATGCCTCGGTTGGCCCTAGACAGCATGGGCAGGAGTGTACAGGTCTAAAGTAATTAGTCTCACCAAGCCAGCAGCTGTCCCCTGAGGTTCAGGCTGATTTCTGGCTGCAAGGCCCAAATTGAGATCTCTGACCTCCTGCTGGGTTGAACTCAGCGAGGTTCTACTGCAGGTTCCATCTGTCTTTCCCGACTTACCAGCTGTGGTGGTATGGTGTGCCTTTATCACAGAGATTTTCTTCACTTTTCCAGTGGGCTTCAGTTTTCATCTATGAGCCTCAGCGAGGCCCTCTTTCTCTTGTTCATGGTGGGGGGATGGGCCACGGGCTCCTCTGTTGCTCTGCACTGCAGTGGCAGGCCCACCAGAGGTTCACAAGCTGCTGCCAGTTTCCTCTGCTGTGCTGGGCCAAAGTGGCCTACCAGAGGATCAAGGATATTTTTCTGACTGATGGTGATGATATCCTTTCCTTTTATCTTAATGGTGACATGTTTAGTTTCTCCAGTGTGCCCTTCGATGATTTTGTGGTTATTATTTTTAGGTGCTATGCAGTGATTCTAGTAGAAAAACAAAAACAGAAGAAATCTTAGAAGCTGTCCTTTTACAAGCCAGTAACACTAATCTTTGAAAGATGACCCTCATTTTCTAGGTTATCATGGAGTTCTAAGAAATGACCAACCAACCAAATCCAAGAATAGTGCACAGGAAGGGAGCTCCTCTGCATATTTTTGTCACTCTACACAGAATTTTAGTAATGGCAAAATTTATCTTCAATGTAACCAAGGTTTATCTGGTGAATTCTGATTTATGACATGTATGTGCATTTGGAGAAATCAAAATACTGTTAGTAGGTGGTGAATACAAATAGATTTATTCTTTCTTAACTGCTAATACCTTAATCTAATACCAAATATATCATTTTCCTGGCAGAAAGTAATAGTCAAAACTTTATTTCATATATTTTGACTGAAAAATCAAAGTCAGATTTAGTGAAGCATTTTTAAAATAAATTGAAGGTACATGCAATTCCTAGGTATTGCCACACTGAGGCATGTGGTGCATTGCTTTGTGACTGGCAGATCAAGACTGCTAAAGTCTTCCTTATCAGCAACAGTAGTAGGTAAGAAATTAAACTCAAAATGTCCAGATGCTATTTGATTAGTACATGGGTGGTGTGTATTGATTGATAGAAATCTTCACATTATAAGAAAAGATACCCCTGTGTTCTTTGTAGTTATTATATTTTAGAATAATAGGAAATAGATATGTGGTCATGCATTTTTTCTACATACACCCAGATAACCCATAAAAAAGAAATTATCTGCATCCTACTATTTAAAGTATTTAAGCAAGATGGTCTCTCAATTATCCTCTTAAGTATTTAACAGTCATCATATTGTGATCCTTCTTGCTTTGTCTAACCAGATGGGGAATAGCTACAATTCTTAGAGAGTTATAAAAATCACGAACATAGTATATGCAATACAATGACACCCTGCTTGTCTGTCAGAGGAAGAACACATTCTAGCAAGTATCAGAAATTAAATTCATTCTAGAATAGAATGCTAGGGAACAGCTTCCTTGATTAATATATAATTTAGAAATGAAGATTTAAAAATTATGTTAGTGACCTCAAAATATATAAAACAAAAATTGACAGGATATAAGAAAATTCATAAACCCAAAATAATTTAATATTTTAGCATAGCAATGTTTTTTATTTTAGCAAAAATATAAATTTTAACAAATAGCAAACTGAGTCTAATTAATATGCATACAGTACATACTGATCCATTAGTGAGCCAAGGTTTCAACTCAAGAAATTAGAAATGGAGCAAAATAGTTAACAATGAAAGAAACAATGAAGAGAAACCATGGAAGAGAAAGCAAAGATATCCTCCTATTGTGTCTTTTTTCCCATTTAATTAATTTCCCCCTAGGCCTATCTGGCTTTAGAGTTGAATTCTGCCATTCAGTGAACTAATAATTCAAATATATTTTAAAATGCTACCCAAGCTGGGAGGGGTGGCACACACCTATAATCCCAGCACTCTGGGAGTGCAAGGCAGAAGGATCCCAAGTTCAAGCCTAGCCTGTGCCACTTTGCAACTTATTGAGACCCTGGAGAGTGAGAAAGGCAGAGAGAGAGAGAGAGAGAGAGCAGCAGGGGGAGATCTGAATTGGAAATTACAGAAATCAGACAAGGACAAAATAAGAAAGGAAGTTACAGGCCTATCTCATGTAGGAATGCAGACTCAAATATTAGCAGTCTGAATCCAGCCAAGATTTCAAGATACATTGTAAGCAAATAGGCTTATTCCAGAAATATACATATAGTTTAATAATAGAAAATAATTTATTCAAATGCATCATAACAACAACCAAATGATTGTCTACATACATGAAATTTGAGTTGTTGCTCAAATTCAATAACTGTTAATGACAACAAACAAAACCTAAGTGTCAAATTGAATGTCTTTAATGGGATTGACCTTGGTCTCAAAATTAATGTGAAGAGAGAATGATCAGGATTAGCAAAGATAATTTTCAACTAGAACAAAACAGAGACAAATCCTGCCAGATACATCAGATGCCATATCTACTATGGTATGTATTTGCTGAGTGAACAGAAACCAAACTGCAGTAGAGCAATTCTACCCACATAGGGAAACTTGCTGCTATTTGACAGAGGTAGTATATTAACTCCCTCTCATCCATCTCAGGTGAGAATGTTTACTGCTTTAGATTAAAAATGAAAACTGTTAGAAAAACTGAGGGCATGTAAATCCATGACCCAGCAAATGTATTTCTAGATATGTATCATAAACAGATTCTCACATAATGTCTAAAAGGAATGTGCAACAATATTCTTTTCAACATAACAATGAAATATCAAATGCAAGCTAACTATCCATCAACAAAATTAGGGATCAATATATTGTATATTTACCTGCACTGAAATACAATTTAGCATTCATAATGAAAAAACCCTCAACTTAATGTCAAAAATACATGGGAAAAAAGACTGAAACATCATAATCTCATCTGCATAAACTTTTAAAGCACACATACAATATTATATGCTACCCCTGAATTCACGTGTATAGCAAACCATGCAATCTTGCATGAAAATTACACTGTCAATTTTGGGATGGGAACTACCTTCATGGAAGAGAAGAAAATGGGATCAGGGAGTCATTTTTAAAAGGGAGCCTGTAGAGCCACGGATTTAGTTCAGTGGTTCCACTGCCTGCCTCACAAGCTCAAGGTCCTGAGTTCAATCCCCAGTACAAAAATAAAGGAGCTTTTAGTTTTATCTACATTGACCTAATATCTTTTTTTAAAATTTGCTGAATATGCAAAGATAGATGTGTTGGTGGGTATACAGGTATCATCTTCACTGTATTTTCTCTATTTGCTTAAAATATATTGTAATTTGTAAATGAAATTCTGAATAACCAATTTATCAAAGGTGATATCAAAATGAACATTTTTAAAGTATCTTTTTATGAATGACAATGACAATACAATGTACAGAAATGTATGTGATACAGTGAAGGCAGTCCTACAGAGGAAAGGTTATAACAATAAATGTCTACATTAAAAAAGAAGAAAGATCCCAAATAGCCTAATATTTATGTCAAGAAGCTTAAAAAGAAAAACTAAATCCAGAGTTAACAGATAGATGAAAATATTAAAAAACACAATGCAAATAAATAGAAAACACATAAGTGATTGAAAATATCAATGAAAACAAAGCTGAATATTTCAAAAAATAAAATCAACAAATCCTTAGTCTAGTTAAGAAAAGAAAGTTCAAATGAATGAAAAATAAAAGTGGAGGCATTATAACAAATACATATGAAATAAAAATGATTCAAGAAATTATTTTACAAATAAGTACCCAAAAATGGATCACCTAAAGGAAATAAAATGCTAGAAAAATATAACCTGCCAAGTTTGAATCATGTAATAGAAAGCTTGAACAGATGACTAGCAAGAAGACTGAAGAAGTAATCTAAAATTTCCAACAAGGAAATTCCCAGGATGATTCTATGGCTAAATTCCACCAAATATTAAAAAAATTATTGCCAAACTTCTTAAATTCTTCTAAATATGGTTCTTTAGGGCACTATTTCTGAAAACATTTCATAAGGTCAACATCACCTTAATACCTAAGCCAATGATACCATAAGAAAACTAAAGTCCCATATATCTGATGAACACTGATGCAAAAATCACTTTAAAAATTAGCAAATTTAACTCAGTAATAAATCAAAATGGTTATATATCATAATCAAATAGGAATCTATACCTGATATGCAAAATTTGTTTAAGCATACACAAATCAACCAATGTGATATAGCACATTAAAAGACAAAAAAAGTGACATGATCATCTCAATTGACACAGAAAGAGCTTTTGAGAAAGTTCAGTATTCTTTCTTGATTTAAAAATGGTAAGGGGAGGAGTGGGTAAAGGGAGGGCAGGGACATAATCAACAGGGTATCAGAGGAAAAATTTTCTGCTAAGGTCTAGTACAAGACAAAGATGCCCATTCTTGCCACTTATATTCATAATAGTACTGAAATAGCAAAAGCAATCAGATTCCTAAAATAAATAAGGGCACTCAAATCAGAAAGAAAAAGTAAATTTATCTATATTTGCAGATGACATAATGATATTTGTAGAAAACCTAGAAGATATCACACACACACACACACACACACACACACACACACACACACACACATCCCCCTAATAAATGAATTTGGTAAATTTGCAAGATAGAAAATCAAAGCAATCCTATATGCAAGTGACAACTTATCAGATTTTAATAAGCTGAAATTCCATTTACAATGTCATCAAAAAATAGGAATCAATTTAACCAAGGAAGTAAAAGATTTATTTACTGAAAACCATAAAATATTGATGAAATCAATTGAAGAAAACATAAGTTAAAAGACTGCCTATGTTCATAGGTCATAAATAATGTTAAAATGTCAATATTACTCAAAACAATATACAGATCTAATACAATTGTAAAGATGATTCCATTCCCATCTTCATAGCTGTATTATTTACAATAGATAAGATATGGAAACAACATTAGTGTCTGTCAACAGACAAATGAATAAAGAAAAGGCTGAAGATTACTTGAGATGGAGAAAGCTAAATAAAATGAAAATATTTCCAAATAGATTACTAGTATGATTAGCCATTTAGGTACTAGCATGGTTTGTGCTCAGAAAAGATGAGACTTCCCCAGGCTAGACTGAGACATATAAGCTGCCCCCCAAGGCCAGGAGGGAAAGAGAGAAATTACTGTGACATTTTCCTATCATTTCTTTCCTATCTTTTTGCCTGGATCCTTTCCTGCCATCTCATCTTTCTGTACAGTGACCTGCTCACAATCGTAAGGGAGGGATATAGCTAACCACATAGCGTTGCCCTTCCTGTTCCCTACTGTAGACTTCCTCCAAGTATTGAAGAAGCTCTGCCTATAGTATTAGAGAAAAACAAAATTTCAGAATTCTTTAAATGATCACATACTAGATATTTCCCTTAACTCTGAGCCATCACATAATTAGTAGAAATTTGGCATATACATGAAACCTCTATTGATCTGTTGGCAACAAATTATTATTGATACTTTAAAAAGAGACCAAGAGAGAATCACATTAACATTTAAAAATGTAGGTTAATATCGTGAATATTTGAATTATATATAATAAAATTTGTATTTAATTCATATTCTTGAGACTACCCCTATGTTTACAATATAATTTGTAATATAGTGATAGTTTCTTTAAAACACTATATTATCAGATTCTTTTCTATAAACAGAATTTTCAACATGTACATACAAAATACTGCTTATTACACATTCATAAATTCTACTTAAGTAGATGTAAGAATGACATTTTAAGGATTAAATTGAGAGAAACAAATGGATTAGTATTGTCAAAGGATACAAAGTTTTTTATTTTACAAAACAAGTAAGTCTAGAGATCTTCTATACACTATAGTGCCTATGACTAACAATACTGTATTGTATATTTAAAATTTTGCTCAAAGGACATATTCTGTGTTAAGTGTTTTTATCACACAGAAGATAAAGGAGGTGGAGAGAATGGAAATGATAGATACGTTTATGGCATAGATTATGGTGATGTTTTCACAAGAGTATGCTTCATTCTAAATTCCATAAGTTGTGTATATTAAATAAGTACTGCTTTTTGTATGTCAAAGAGACCTCAATAAAATGGAATTCTTTAAGAAAACTACTTTAAATTGTGATTTTAATGTGATAAAATTTAAACGATCTAAATGAATTAAAATTAAAAATAAGACTCCTTCCCATACATTGTCCCCTATTCCACCTAACCATTGTTATAAATTTCTTTTGTCTTCCTCCAAGCTATTATACACATTGATAAAAATACATCAAAAAGAACTTTTTAAAAAGTCCATTCCATAGAAGTAGTATTTCAAGATGTCTGTTTTCTTGGCTTGACTTAATATGTACTACACTTTTTCCTATTTGTATCCAAACATTTAGTGCACAATCTTCAGACTTGAGGTCAGACATAATTTAGCAAAACCCAATCACAGGGACAAGACTTCAAAGGTGCCACAATATTTAAGGATAGCAAAGATGTATTATCTATTAAACTTCCCATGAAAAATTCAGGAGGGAAGAATGGGATCTCCATATAGTAAATTTCAAGAATTAAAGGTGGTGCTAATTAGTCATAAACAGTCAGCTGGGTCTGTGTTATGGTGCATCATGTAAGGCTATAGATATATGGAGGTAACTATTTTGTCCAAAATTATGTAGAAACTAAAATAAATTGATTATTTTTAAAGCATGTTTGTAATGGTTACTTTCATCATCTGCCTAAACATTTAGTCACATCCAAAATACTGTAGGAGCTGCCCACTGCATCTGTGTTGCCAGCTTTGCTAAAATATTATTGATAGTATAGTTTAATTCAAACAAAATTCTCAAGGAAGAATGTGTTATGTCAAATAGTTTAATTCACGTTAGCTTATTCCTTTTTAACCCAGTGACTTTGGTATTTCTCATGGGTAGCGGAGATTCCTCATAGTGTTTTTTTCTTTCTTAATTGGTACTAATTTATTTTAAGAAAGTCTCCTTTGTCTTTCAGGCTCTGCTAACATACAGGACTGACCCAGCCATGAGAAAACTGTTGAATCACCTGTATTTCTATATCATGCCTGTGTTTAACATTGATGGATACCATTTTAGCTGGACACAAGTAAGTGGCTTTGCCTATCTGATTGAAAAGAGGGCTGAATAAGTGATAGACCAGGACAGTACTTGGGGGGCAGCCCACTGAGTAAATCCAGGGGTACAATGAGGACCTCACTTCCTCCTTAGCTACAGCATGAATCTTTTTATTTCATTTTCATATTTTGTCTTAGCATAAGATTTCATATAAATAAAGATTGTACTTTCCAAATAAATCATTTAAAAAATTATAGTTCTAGTACAACGAATTCACCTTTGCCTGTGAAGAAAGGAGGACAAGAGAAGGTAGGAGGCATAAAGTGCATGGCAGAAGCTGGAACATAAACCTGGGTTTCCACAGCTAATCCAGTCCCCTGGGCTTATCTATTCATGGACAAACTCTCTGAGCGAGATGACCCCTTCACTGATTGAGCTACTAAAATGCACATGAATAAACTTTTAGGTACTTTTTTTCTTACCTGTTTTCTTAATTATGTATAGGATCGGTTTTGGAGAAAAACAAGGTCAAGGAACTCAAAGTTTCACTGCCGAGGAGTTGATGCTAATCGTAACTGGAAAGTCAAGTGGTGTGGTAAGTTTGGTATCAATAAGAACTCAGAACCAAAATTTTCCCCAAGTGTCACTGTGCAAAATGGTGAGCCTTATTAGGACTCTACTGGAAGACTGATGTTTTCATGTATGTGAAAACCTAATAAAAACTCAGATAGGTACATTATAGCTATCATTTCCAAAATAAAATGAAGAGATTCTTTTTTAATATGTAAAAATCAAATGTTTAAATCTATTAACCCAAACCTAAGAATTGAAAATTTAAAAACAGATATAAAAGCAGAAAACTGGAATATTTGCCAATCATAAAACTAAAACAAGAATCATGGCTTGTGGTATAAATCTGATTTTCATCCTTTTCATAAGAATAACACTGATCCTGCTTTCATCTGTCTGTGGTGATCAAAGTTGTCTCATCCTTATCTAGAACCTAACAATCTGCTAATCATAGGATTATTGGCCACTCACTCCAAAAACGGATTTCCACTGCAGTACACATTTAATTGAATGAAAGTTTCTCCCTTTAGGAAGATATCATTTTAAGGAAGGAAACCCTTTATAAAATAGAAAATCAGACAGTCACAGGGAGGAGGAGGGCATACAAAAATTAGCATGGCTAATATCAAATTTGTAATAAAAAAGGGGGGGAGAAAAACATTCTAAAACTGCAGTTGTAAGAAGGGGTATTTTTAAAATTTATCATTAGTTGCCTTGTGTCACAGAAAGCCATCCCTTGGAATCAAGGGTTGTTACAATTCACTCTTTCTACCATGATTTCCATTCTCTATTAGATGCCACTACCTTCATCTCCACCAGAATCAGACAGAATGACTGACCATGGGCTTAGATTCCTTCTAGACCACTACTCTCAATCAAGTAGAGCTAAGACTATGATATAGCTGAATAAATGTTGCTCCAAATTACAGCAGGAATTGTTTTATTCTGCCATTACCAGCTCAATGGTTTGTACAACTTCCTTCTATCTATAAAATTATAATAATCCCCACCTTATAGGGTTCATATAAGAGTTAAAAGAATTTACATATATGAAGTACCCAATTTATTTCCTAGCTTGTACAGTGATCTAAACATCTGTGACCTTCTTTTCCTACATCCAGAACAGAATCACTTCACCTCTGAAATTTAAGTTGATGAAACAGATTCTTTCTTAGGAAAGACAAGCAGCCCTGTAAGACTAAAAGTGCTTGCATTTATGTAAGAACAAAAGCATTCATAAATACTAACATGATATTATAGGTGGCTTTGAGACAACAAACATGTTCCTATTAATTCTATCTGTTTGCCACCCCCAACATATTAGGTATATGGAAGCCTAATCTTTAATGCAGTTGTTTTAAGAGGTAGGGCCTTTTAGGAGATGATTGCACCATGAGGATGGAGCCTTCATGGGTGAAATCAGTACCCTTATAAAAGAGGTCAAGGAGCTTCTTTGCCCCTTCTGCCATGTGAGCACACAGGTAGAAGGCTCCATCTATGAGAAATCACCCCTCATCAGATACTAATTCTTCTGGTAGTTTGATCTTGGTTGTACTTTCCAGCCTCTGTGACTGTTAGCAATAATTTCTGCTGTTTATAAATTACCTTGTCTGTGGTATTTGGCTATAGCAGCCAGAAAGGACTAAGATACTCCGTAAATTTATGAGTTTTTAATAATCTCCTTTGCCTCTTCTCTAATGGTATTATTTACATACCCAGAATGACATACATGTTTCACTAGTTAGCAAGTGCCTGTGTCCCTATGTCTGGCAGTTATTTTGTTTGTGTCCACTAAGTGGGTAACTGAGCTGAGTAACATGAGCAGTCCAGCCAGCTCGGCCTGTGTAAAGGTACACTCTTGTTTATATCCATTTACAGGTGAGTGCCTTGTTTCTCTTTGGAAAACTTTACCCAATGCATTTACTTTATACATATTCCTTCTTTCATTTCTCAGCTTCAACTGCAGTCCCAACTAGAATTTCTTTGATTCATCCTAGTTGGAATCATTCTGATTTTTCCTTTTTGAACACTCATAGTATACATGGGATTATATCAAACTTCAGTTATAAAATGATCTTGATAAACTGTTATAAGGGATCTGCAAATGCAAATGTAGGCACAATGACTAGGGCTGTCTATCAGCCCTGATATCTCCAAAGTGGACTCAGATAATCAGATGTGCAGGAAATATGGTCATCCTCCCTCCTAGATACCGATCCCCCCCTTTACCACTATGTTCTTGGTCAGTGAGGAAAGCGGACTACCTTCATGCAACCACTCTCAGATTAGCAGTACTAATGTAAGAACCTCCAAGTAAACAGTCACTGTAACAATGCTGAGAATCATTGAAAACACTACAGCATTAATACTGAACTCCCAAAATAATTGAGTCTCACACTTAGCAGAACATAAAACTGCTTCTTACCATGATAAACCTGCAGACTCCCATCTGGCCATGCTTAGTACATACACATGGAAAGAGATATACCTCTCCAACACTTCATAGCTCCTTGGCAGACCTTCAGACCATGAAATGAACACCACTGTTCAATATTAGTAGAGGAACACAAGTCAAAATAGTGCTGTGAGCCAGAAGTAAATACATACATTTTATTCATTCATTTGCCAAAGTTAACACATTACTCTCTGCTAGACACTGGACTTTTTCCTTCCTCTACACTCTCATTTTAGAGTCTGCTGCAAGTACTTACACTTTTAAATTGGATCAAATCCAGGAGGGAGGCAAAGCTTTAATCCTTCAATAATCAAGTATTGACTAAACATGAATTACTACTTAGAAAAACTTACAGAATCAGAGAACATGTTTGCAAATAATATTTCTGATAAGGGACTTATTAGCTATCATATAAAATAGATCTCCTGATTCAACAATAAAGAGACAATGCAATTTTAAAAAGCTCAAATGGTTTGAAAAGATATTTCTTCTAAGAGACAGAGAGAGAGAGAGAGACAGAGGGGAATCAATGGAATAGACTAGAAGATGCAGAAGCAACTCCAGACATACTCAGCCACCTAATCTTTAACAAAGAAACCAAACATATTCACTGGAAGAAAGATGGCCTCTTTAATAAATGGTGCTAGAAAAATTTGCTTTTCACATCTCCAAAATTGAAACTAGACCCATATCTTTCACCATGCACTAACCTAAAATCAAAATGGATCAGCGATCTAAATATTAAAATGAAAACACTAAATCTTCTGGAAGAGAAAATAGGTAGAACACTTGAGGACATAGGAGTAGGCAAAGACTTCATGAGCAAAACCCAGACTGCATGGGAAATATTACAAAGAATCAGCAACTAGGACCTCATATCATTAAAAATCTTCTGCACAGAAATAGAAACTAGTAAAAGAGTGAAGAGACAACCAACATCAAGGGAAAAAATTTCAGTAGCTATTCATCAGATAAAGGACTATTACTAGAATATGTAAAGAACTTTAAAAATCAGACCTCCCAAATTAAAAAACCCAATCCAAAAATGAAATGAATCCATCTGAAATGAATACACTTCTCAGATGAAGAAGTAAAAACAGCAAATAAATATATGAAAAAATGTTCAACATTACTGGTCATTTGTAAAATACAAATTAAATCAAAACTGACATTCCATCTCACTCCAGAAAGAATGGCTGCTAATCAAGAAATCAACCACTCCGGGCGTGGTGGTGCACACCTGTAATCCCAGTGCTCCAGAGGCTGAGACAGGAGGATCACTGTGAATTCGAGACCAGCCTGGGCTACACAATGAGTTCCAGGTCAGTCTCAACTACACAGTGAGATCCTGTCTCAAAAAAAAAAAAAAATCAACCAATAACAAATGCTGGTGGGGATGTGGGGAAAAAAGAATCCATCTCCACTGTTGTTGGAAATGTAGACTGGTGCAACAACTGTGAAAATCAGTGTGGAGATTTCTCAAAAAGTTAAAACTGAAGGTTCCTTTTGACCCAGCTATTCCTCTTCCTGAAAGAATTTAATGCATCACACCACAGCAATATATGCACACCCATGTTTATAGTGTCATAGTTTGTAATAGCTAAATTTTGAAAACAGCCCAAATACCCATCAACTGACAAATAGATATAGAAGATGTAGGTTTTTTATACAAAAGAATACTACTCTGCCATAAAGAAAGATGAGCTTCCAGACATTTTAGCTGAATGGATGAATCTTGAGACCATACTCCTATGTGAAATAAATTGGATACATATGTTTTTTTTTATTGAGTTTATTGGTACATTTAGGGATACAGTACAGTTACATTCATTGTTGGGATCATGTACCTCTACATGGCAAGTCTTGATTCTCATTTTCTTCCCCTTACCTCTGCCCTCCCTTCACCCCCTCCTCCCCTCCCCATCTACAAACACTTTATTTTCATCTTTTCATTCTCTCACATTTTTTTCTTTTCCCTTTTTGTTCTTCCCCTATGTATCACACCTTCCCTACACCTTTAGCTCCTTTCCTCCCATTTCTAAATGTCAGTAATCTTATTAGAATCTTATGCATTGTTGCAGAATATTCACACCAGGGAAACTATTTGGTATTTACACATGTGGGACTTATTTATTTCACTTAGGAGTATATCTTCAATATGTGGATACATATGTTTGAGTGCCACATTGTTTCTCTGGTGTGAGAAACCAAAAGTGGAAGTAAGGACTAAAACTGGGGATACTGGGTCAGTAGTGGCAAAAGTTGTGGGCTTCTTCCTATTCTGGGCAAAAATTAGAGGTTGTCTCTATGTCCAGGATTGAATGAATGTTGAAGACTTTGCCTAATGGGAAAGACATCTTTGGAATGGTGTATCCTGAGTCATGGGCAAGAATCCACATAGATGACTAGATGGGGGCTGTTGTTTAAGAATGGCACCTTTGAAATGTTGGTGGTTGTAGCATCTGGTTATCTACCCACAGGCCTGCATTTTAGCTTTTTTTAACCTCCACTTAATCTGGCAGTCTGAACCCTTTTCCTCAAACGAACACTGACTTTCATGCTCTGAGAAAATATCCCACAGGACTGGACCTTCCTTGACCTTCTACCTTCCCTTTAACCTATGTAAATTTCTGTGGTGGCTACGTAAAATACAGTAAAAATTTATTTATGGGGGAGAGAAAGAGAAGGAGACAGAGAAGCTTATTAACCTATGAATGGCCGTTACCCAGGAGAAGCCTTGAGGAAAGGTAACTCAGAACAGTAGATTAGGACGCTGGCTCATATTGCATCCCTGTTAGGAAGGGAGAAAGAGCATCTTTACAAACTTAGATCATGATTTTAGGCAAAATGGGGAGGACAGAGAGCTTTTCTGTATTTGAGTCTTCTGAATGATCTTCAACTCATCAGTCCTTCGGATTTGAGGGAAGCATATTCTGGTCTTCTACACTACAACAGAATATTATTTGGGCATAGAAAAAAATGAAGTACTAATAACATGCTGCAATGTGAATCAATCTTGAGAACACTGTGCTATGTGAAATGAACCAATCACAAAATCAAATATTGTATCATTCCTTTTACATGAAATGTCCAGAATAGTCAAATCCACAGAGGCAGAGAGTAGGGTGATTAGAGAGTAGAGTAGAGTGATTTCCAAGACCTGGGGCAAGGAGGGAATAAAGATGACTGCTAATGGCTGAGGAGTTTTATTTTGGATTAATAAACATGTTCTGGAATTAGATAGTGATCATAATTGTGAATACACTAAAAGCCAGTGAATTGTATATTATTAAATGGTGAATGTTACAGTATGTGAATTATAACTATTATAAAAATGAACAATAAAGCCATTTAATAAAAGGATTCTTAATTTCCATTTAGGAGCAAATTGGGCACTTATTTAAATATAATAGCTGTTTAGGACGTTCATTTACCTATAATTATAAATTAAGTGAAGTATGGAGAAAATTATATATTTTTAGTAGTTTAATCATATTTCTTCCTCTTAATATATGCCTTTCTTTTGCCACCACCTCCTCACTCTATCTTAAAAACAGGACCTGTTTGGGTTGTGAAAGTATTGTAATGGACACTCTGGGTTGAAAGGAGAAGTGGTTACATACTGGTAGTTTTCAGCCAGTGCTTGTGAAATAACAACAGATTGCCTGTGACCTGCTCTCTGCAAGGATGGCTTCCTCCAGCTGAAGGGCTTTTGTATTGAGATAGCTGAACTAGCTGAAAGCCTAAGTTGAATTGCTCTGAAAATATAAAGAATTTCATCAGCTAAATGTGCAACAAAGGTAGAGAAAAAAGAAGAGAAAGGTAACATTGCTAGGTCTAAAAAGGGACTTGGGAACTCAAATATGTCTAAGGAGGATTTTAATTTAAAAATTTTGTAGAATGCATGAACTGTCTTTAGTGTTTTATAACAGTCACCACTGGTAAGATCTAGTCACTTTCTAAGGAATTGTGAAACTGGTATCTATCTGGGGATATGAGGAAGTGCTCAGTCTGGCCTTAAGGTAAGCTCAGGGAGAAAAGTAACCCACATCAAAATTTCAAAGGCCTGGAGCACACAAGAATGTACTGCCCTACAATGAACTGTTCATTATTGCAGATTTGTAAACAAGATCTGGATGACTTTTTACTAAGAATGATATATACAATAGACTATCACCTAGATGATTGTATTGGACACTTGGGATTTCTGTGCCTCTTTTAAAGAATATTCTAGCATGTTTCACATTTGCTCAATTTGAAGTACAAACAAATGTATTAAACACCTTCTGTTATGCAAGGAGCTATAAATTGTATCACATAGTCCTGACATATTTAATGAATTTATATCCAACTCTTAAGGAATTATTTGGGATGTTAAAGAAGTATATAGGTTTAGCCTATTCTTTGCAACCAATTTAATGTACAGAGATATATTAATCACTTAACATCTTTTATAAAAATGAAGAAATTTTAAAACTAGAGAATCAGTGAGCTAAATTACTATACTTAATCATGGATTTTATATAAAGAGTTAAGGATATGGAATCCTGAAAATCTGAAAATTTTGTAGGTCATAAGTATTGCCCTGTTTTTGATGTATGGATTACCTTTATTAAGGATTCACTATGTGCCGAGCTTGTGATAAGTGTGTGACATAAGTTTCTCATTAGTAGATGTTATTATTATCATCCCTATTTAACTTTCTCCATTGTCCCCATCTCTAATCAAAGATCTTCCTCCCTAGGGATCAACATGCCATGAATAGTCATTGTTAATTCCAGTATGTTAAAGGGTTAAATAATGTCAGATTCAAAGAAATAGTTTTATAGGAAATGGGAATGAGAACATTACTATAGACTTCTGCAGTAAGTTTACAGTCTCCTGTGAGGCTACAACTCAAGCTGATAAAAAGTAAAGACAAGAAATAAGACTTAGAGAAAACTGGGTCTTGAGCTGATCAGTGCTGCTGATCAATGCTGCTTTGGGCAGCAAAGACAAGGGGTGCAAAGTGCACCCAGTATTTTATTGATTACTAGCATGGGAAGTTAAGAGGGGTATACTTTGAAGGCATTTAGCTGCACAGTGGTGAAGCATCTCAAGGCATCTGGCAATAGTTGATATGCAGGCAGAAATATGTGATATACAGGCAGGGGTAGCTGATCTACAGGCAGGGATATCTGATATGCAGACAGGGGCATAAAAGGAGAAGGCATTGCTTTTCTGGCTTGGAGAGATCAGAGGGTGTTGACAGTAGGTTGCAGTTAACCAGAGTGTGCTAATACTGGGCAGAGATGTCTGCTACAGTAGTTTAGGTATTATTATGATTTAAGTCCAGAATGACCCTCCAAAAGCTCGTATGTTCAGAGGTGGGGCTTTTGTAAGGTGACTGGATCACAGGGTAATACACTCATCAGTAGAGTCCAAAACTAAATGTGCTGTTAGGAGGTGGGATCTGGTCAGAAGGGCTGGGTCACTGGAAGCATGGCCTGAAAGCTGTGTCTCCCACTCCAGCTCCTCCCTTTGCTCTCTGCTTCCCCATTGTCATAGGTTGAACACCTTTTCTTCTGCTATGCCCCTCTGTCATCTGTTCCTGCCTTGGAGCTGGCCAACCATGGGCTGAAATTATTCTCTCTACCTTTAAAAAGTGGGTATCAGGTATCTCTGTGACTGAGACATGGATCAAAATGATAATAGGTCTGTTTTATCCAAAATTATAAAACATTCACATGAGAAAAATGAGACATTGGAAAGGCGTGATAAGAAGAAAGACAAATAAGGTCCCTCAGGTCCTTTTTCTGATCTGGGGCCATATGACGCAGGCAGTTTAAATTTACATACTCATGTGCTATCAGGAATATGATGACAAAGTCTCCAAGGAGACTTTTTTCTTCCCAGATGAGCTTGATATCTTTCCATGCTGGCAGACATGTTGCAACCTACCCTTTCATTAAAAGTATCATATTTTAAAGGACCCAGGTATCTGCATAGGTCTGTGCCCCTTTTCTGAACACTGAGGACTCAAATCCATATTCTCTGATTCTCCCACATGTGACCACTGAAACAAATCTGTGGGCGGGAGGTCAGCAAGAACCCAAGCACATCTGCAGCTTTTGCTCCACCTGCCATTCTCATTCCAGCCCCCTTTCATGTTTATTTCCTTGGGGATGTTTCTGAGACTTTTGCTGTGTGTTTAAATTGATTTATTGCTCACTTAGATGTATTTGCAGCAAAGCTTTTATCCAAGTATCTGCCATAGTTCTATCATACTGCTAGAAAATCAAGCTATCATTTTGGACATAAACACAATTGAAATTAATGTTGGCTTGACTGCTAATTCTTTTTCTTTCCTTTTTCTTTCTTTCTTCTTCCTTCCTTTTTTCTTTTTGTATATACTTGGCATCGAATCTAGGGCCTTGTATATACTAAGCAACTGCTCTTCATTAGATCAAAACCCCAGCTTAAGGCAGTCTAGGAAATATGGTCTACATACCCAAACCATTTTATTTTTTATTTTTTATTTTGAGGCAGAGACTCACTAAGTTGCCCAGATGACCTCAAATTTGAGATTCTTCTGCCTCAGCCTCCAAAGTAGCTGGGATTACAGGCATTGGACACAATGCCCAGCCTTGGCCTATGTGATGATGGACCTTCCATCATCACTATAATTGTGGGGGCCAGGGATTTAGCTCAGTGGTTCCAGAGCCTGCCTCGGAAGTGCAAGGGCCTGAGTTCAATCCCTGGTACCATAAAATTGTGTCTACAACAATTTATTATTCAAAAGAAAAGTTTTAAAATACATAAGTGTAGCTTTATGGTATTTATTATTCTTATTACAAAAGTGGTCTTTTTAAATCCTATGTAGTAGTCTTGTTGGCATTTCAGGAGATTTGATTGACAATGGGTATTGAAACTGGGAAACTGGTTATGATTGATGCTTCTAGTTTCTTTTGTTGTTTTTATTATTTTATTTGTTTCATTGGTTGGTTTTGCAGTGCTAGAGATCTGGTTTTACTATTTCATTGTTTTCCTTTTAAGTTTCTCTTGGAATAAAATCTGTAGTGCATGCTCTGAATGGGCACTATTCATCTATTCTAACTTCTTCCTAATGGGCCTACCTGTATTATTGAGGCCAAAAGAATGGACTGCATTTCTTTGACCACCTTAAGCTTGGGGTCTGGGTACAATATAGATTATACTAGTTTGGTGCCTTTGAAGGACTTAGACAATGTGGAAGGAAGATGGGAATAACTTTCCTGTGGTTTCTACCCTCCCTGCTGTCCAGCACCACTGTGTGATGTGGTGGTTCATGTGAGGCAGTTTCCTGTTCTTGCCTCTTCCCTGAAATGTGCTGCTACTTCGTCTCAGAAGAAGAAACAGCCCTTTGGCAACAGATTTCATGCTTCTTGAAATCATCCAAGAAGGCTCAATATAGTTTCTTTCCCAATGGCTCCAGATGACATTTTATGCTTAAAAAAAAAATCCCTGTGATTAAACTAGCCACAGTGGATTCTGTGCCCTTTCATAAAGCCCTGAACAATAAAGAATACTCCATAAACATTTCATGTCCTAGTTCATATCTATGACCTTAGCCAAAAATTGTACTCTCTTTAAACTTTGTATGACATTCACTTCAACTTTTCTTTCACTTTATATTCATAAATGCTACTATGCCACCCTTTCTTGTTCCATTGTTATCAACCATGTTAATTTGTCCTTCTGAAATAATGTACCTACTAGAAATTAGTAGACTATTATCTCTGTATCCTTAGCATTACTAAGCTAGAGAGTATATTGTTAATTCCTTTCAGTGCTCATCTAATTCAGCAATTTTAAACATGTCTTTGCAAGCTTCATCCTTTCCAGGATGGATCACAGGCTAAAGTGAAAATCCTTTGTTTCTAAGGTTTAAAGAAAATATAAAAGTTTTTTTTTTCCCTGTTTCTATTCATACATTTTCCCAGCTAATACATCTCAAAAAAACAGATATTTATATTTTGTGAATTTGCTTTTATTTTTTTAAATGTAGATACTGATTATATGGAAATATCATTTAATTGACCTATTTCATATTTAATGCTCTTTATGCATTATATGCCCAAATCCTTTTTAAAATGGACACTTTGTAACTGCAGATTGTAAATAATGTTTGTTACTAGTTATGTGTGTGTACATGAAATGGTATGTTTTTGTTTTATTTCTCTGATATTGATAAATATGTAAGAATTTTCATTTGAAGGACAATATCTAGTTTATTTGTAATATCTACTCTGACGTTATGAATAAATGTCTTTGCTGAAGTTTTTAATAATGCTGTTACAAAGTTTAAAAACCTTTTACAAATACCCAGTTTGAAAGTTACTGAAGAAAGCAATATATAAAAATATTTTTAAGGGAGGCATGAAGGAGTTCGCAGAACTACTCCTTTTACTCTTGGAACACTCATTCTAGTTTTTCACTTGGAGCTGATTTTTAAATCCAGTAATTTTATTGCACCTGTTTTAGCAGAAAAACCCCCCATGCAACTCACTCTCTAGAAGGCTTCTACCCTTGCTTTGGACATATACATAACGTTGCTAAAAAGCTTTTATCTACTAATTCTTTTGCTGCCAGACTGGTTATTTTTCAGCATTATTGCATTTCCGATTTTATTGAAAACAAACTACATCTCTCTGATAATTTTCCTCTAGCTGTATCATTTACATTTGAGAAAATCACATTATTTTTTATGTTAATAACATTCATGAATATCGAACTGCTTTGAGTTTTGTGGATCTTTGCCACTGTTTTAGGAGGGTATTATTTTCTTTGTTTTTTCTTTTTTCTTTTTTCTTTTGTGTTTGTTTGTTGAGACAGGGTCTCATTATGTAGTTAAGACTGCCTTGGAATTCACTGTGTAATCCAGGCTGGTCTCAAACTCACAGTGTTCCTCCTGCATCAGCCTCGTGAGTGCTGGGATTATAGGCATATGCCACCATGCTTGGCTCTTTGCTACTTTTTTTTTTTTTAATCCTTTATTGAGTTTATTGGTACATTTTAGTAATACAGTACAGTTACATTCATTATTGGGATCTTGCACCTTTACATGACAGGTGGTCTTGGTTCTCCTTTTTTCCCCTTGTCCCTGCCCTCCCTTCACTCCCTCCTCCGATCCCCATTTACAAACACTTTATTTCCATTTCTTTCATTTTCTCATATTTTCCCTTATTAACTTTTCCCTACCCTTCCCACTTTCCCTATACATTTAGCCCTTTTCTTCCCATTTCACAATGTCAGTTATCTCATTAGGATCTTATGTACTATTACAGTTTATTCACACCAGAAAAACTATTTGGTATTTACACATGTGTGACTTATTTATTTCAATTAGGAGTATATCCTCAATATGTATCCATTTTCCTATGAATGAATCTAATTTCTCATTCTTTATGGATGAGTAGTATTCCATTTTATAGAAAAAAACCATATATTGTTTATCCAATCTCCAACTGATGGGCAAATGGGCTGTTTCCAAGTTTTAGCTATTACGAACTATGCTGCTATAAACATGGGTGTGCGTATATCACTCTGGTATGATTCTTTTAATTCTTTTGGAAAGATACCCAGCAGAGGGATGGCTGGGTCAAATGGAGCTCTTTGAGGTATCTCCATATTGATTTCCATAGTGGTTACACCAGTCTGCACTCCCACCAACAATGGAGAAGGGTTTCTTTATCGCCACAACCCCGCCAACATTTGCTATTGAGTGATTTCTTGATAGCAGCCATTCTTTGTGGGGTGAGGTGGAATCTCAGTGTTGTTTTCATCTGCATCTCTCGAATGACCAGTGATGTGGAACATTTTTTCAAATATTTACTTGCTGCTTTTACTTCTTTGTCTGAGAAATCCCTGTTCATTTCAGATGCCCATTTTTGAATTGGATCTTTATATTTGGGGTGCTGATTGTTTTGAGTTCTTTAAATATTCCAGATAATAGTCCTTTTTCTGAGGAGCAGCTGGTAAAAATTTTTTCCCACATTGTAGGTTGTCTCTTAGTTCTGTTGATGGTTTCTTTTACAGTGCAGAAGCTTTTTAATAAGATGAGATCCCCATTGTTGATTCTTTGTGCTAGTTCCTGTGCTACTGAGGATTTGTTCATAAAGTCTTTTCCTATGTGAAAGTCTTCAACAGTTCTGCCTAACTTATCTTCCGGCAAGTTTAGTTTTTCTGTTTCAATATTTAGATCTTTAATCCACTTGGATTTTAAGTTAGTGCATGGTGAAAAATAAGGATCTAGTTTTAAGCTTTGACAGGTTGAGATCCAGTTTTTCCAATGCCATTTATTAAAGAGGCCATCCTTCCTCCAGTGGGGACGGTCAGCTTCTTTGTCAAAGATGAGATAGCTGAGTGCATCTGGAGTTGTTTTTGTGTCTTCCAATCTGTTCCACTGATCCTAAGGTCTATTTCTTTGCTAGTACCATGCTGTTTTTATGACAGTGGCTTTGTAGTATAGTTTCAAATTGGGAATTGTTATACACACTGCCATGTCTCTGTTGCCTAGAATGGCTTTTGCTAGTCTAGGACTCTTCTGGTTGCAAATGAATTTTTGAATTATTTTTCTAGTTCTGTGAAATATAGTGTCGGAAATTCAATCAGCATTTCATTGAATCTGTATAGCAGTTTTGGTAGTATGGCCATTTCACTATGTTGATTCTTCCTACCCAGGAGCAGGGGAGATCTTTCCATTTTCTTATATCCTCTTTGATCTCTTTTTTCAGAGTGCTGTAGTTTTCAGTGTAGAGATCTTTTACTTCTTTTGTTAGATTGATTCCTAGATACTTCATTTTTTTTTGGATGCTATTATGAAAAAATTTCTCTCCAGTGAATCTGTTATTTGTGTACAAGAAGGCTATTGATTTTTGGGTGTTGACCTTGTATCCAGCTACTCTGCTAAAACTATTAATTAAGTCTAGAAATCTTTTGGTAGAGGTTTTTGGGTCTTCAATGTAGAGTATCATATTGTCAGCAAATAATGACAGTTTAACCTCTTCCTTTCCTATCTTTATTACTTTAATTTCTTTCTCTTGCCTAATTGCTATGGCTAATGTTTCCAGAACTATATTGAAGAGGAGTGGTGATAGTGGGCATCCTTGTCTTGTTCCTGATTTAACTGTGAACATTTTCAGTTTTTGGCCATTTAATATGATGTTGGCTGTTGGTTTTTCATAGGCAGCTTTTATTAAACTGAGATATAGAACATCTATTCCAAATTTTTGCAGGGTTTTTCTCATGAATGGGTGTTAAATTTTGTCAAATGCTTTTTCTGCATCTATCAAGAGGATCTTATGGTTTTTGTCCTTGACTCTGTTAATATAGTGTATTACATTTATTGACCTACGGAGGTTGAACCATCATTGCATTTGACTCGGTCAAGATATATGATCTTCTTTACGATCTTCTGTATTCTGTTTGCTAGTATCTTATTAAGGATTTTTGCATCTATATTCATTAAGGAGATTGACTTGTAGTTCTCTTTTTTAGTTGCATATTTCCCTGGTTTGGAAATCAAAGTAATACTTGCTTCCAGGAACAAATTTGGAAGCATTGCTGCGCTTTCAATTTCATTGAAAAGTTTAAAGAGTAGTGGCAGTAGTTCGCCACTAAATATTTTGTAAAATTCAGCAGTGAATTCATCATGACCTGGGCTTTTCTTTGTTGGTAAACTTTTAATTACATTTTCAATTTCACTGATTGTAATTGGGGTGTTTAGAATTTTTTATCTTCTTCACTGAACTTTGGTAATTCATATGTATCTAGAAATCTGTCTATTTCTTCTGTTTTTTCCATTTTGTTAGAGTACAGGTTCTCAAAGTAGGTATTGACTCTCCTCTGAATTTCTGTTGGATCTCTTGTGACTTCACCTGTTTCATTCCTAATAGCATGGATCTGAGCCTTTTCTTTCCTTTTTTTGATAAGGTTAGCTAAGGGTTTATCAATTTTATTTATTCTTTCAAAAAACCAACTCTTCAATTCATTTATTTTTGTATCATTTTCTTAATTTCCATTGCATTGATTTCTGCTCTAATCTTTATAATTTCCTCTCTTGTTCAAGCTTTGGGTTTTTCTTGCTCTTGTTTTTCTAGGAGTCTAAGAGTCATCATTAGGTTGTTTATTTGAGCTCACTCTGTTTTCCTAGTGTGAGCATTCAGTGCTATGAATTTTAAACTTAGAACTGCTTTCATTGTGCCCCATAGATTTCTGTATGTTGTATTGGCATATTCATTTATTTGTAAAAACTGTCTGATTTCTTCTTTAATTTCCTCTGTGATCCATTGATTGTTCAGGAGAGTGTTGTTCAATTTCCATGTGTTTGTGAATTCCTACCATTTCTTGTGCTATTGATCTCCAGCTTGATTGTACTATGATGTGGTAATATACAGGAATAACTTTGATTCTTTTGCATTTATTCAAACCTGTTCTGTGAGCTAGTATGTTTTCTGTCTTGAGAATGATCCATATGCAGCAGAAAAGAATGTATATTCTGATTTTCTGGGGTGGAACACTCTATAGACATCTATTAAGTCCATGCATTCAAAAGATTGGTTCAGTTGTAGTATTTCATGGTTGATTTTTTGCCTAGATGATCTATTTGTGATAGTGGGGTATTTAGATTCCCCACTACAGTTGTATTAGTGCTTATTTGGTTTTTCATGTTTCTTAATATTTCTTTTATATAGTTGCGGTATTAATATTTGGTGCATATATGTTTATGATTGTCATCTCTTCTTCTTGAATTGTTCCCTTTACAAGGATGTAGTGTCCTTCTTTGTCTCTCTTAATGAGTTTTGGTTTGAGATTTGTTTTGTCTGTGAATAAGATTGCTATCCCTGCTTTTTTCTGGGCTCCTGTCCCATGGAGAATTGTTTTCCATCCTTTCACTTTCAGTCTATGGACTTCCTTTTGCACTAGGTGTGTTTCTTGTATACAACATATTGTTGAATTTTGCTTCCTAATCCATTCTGCCAATCTATTTCTCTTGATTGGTGAATTGAGGCCATTGTCATTGATGGTTATAACTGATATATTCTGACTTATTCTTGTCATGTTATTGTCCTTTTGTTGACTCTTTTTACTTTTTCTCCCATCTCCTTTTAGTTTCTTGCCTTGCCTATTTGATTTGGTCTCTTGGGCCTCATGGTGTTGTGACCTTCATTGTCTTTTTCTAGGATATTGTTTAGAATTCCTTGTAGTGCTGGTTTCATGTTCATGAAGTTTCTGAGGTGTCCTCTGTCATGAAGTATCTTATTTCCACATCCATTTTGAAAGAGAGTTTTACAGGATACATCAGTCTAGGTTGGAGGTTGTTTTCTTTTAGGACTTGAAATACCTCACTCCAGGCTCTCCTTGACCTGAGGGTTTGTGTTGAAAAGTCTGCTGTGATTCTGATGGGCTTTCCTTTGCATGTGATTTGTTTCTTTTCTCTTACTGCTTGTAGTATTTTGTTCTTCTGTTGGGTTTCTGGGATCTTGATTATTATATGTCTAGGTGTAGATTTTTTTTTTGATTGTGGCTAGTTGGGGTCCTATATGCCTCATTTATCTGAATGTCAAATTCTTCCCCTCTGTTTGGGAAGTTTTTAGTCATTAATTCTGTGAAGAGCTTTTTTAAGTCATTTGTATTTTGTCCTGCTACTTCATGGATTCCTATCAGTCTTATGTTATTCTTCTTTACATCATCTTGGAGTTGTTGGATCAATTTCTCATGATGTCTTACTGTTTTTAAGAGACCTCTCTTTTCACGGTCACTGACTGCAATCCTATGTTCTATAGCTGAGATTCTATCTTTGCATTCTTTTATTCTGTTGCATACACTTTTGATAGAGTTTTTAATCTCCTGGATATCTCTTTGAATCTGTTTTATGGATTCCATTTCTTTCCTCTGTGGGGCATTCATTGTTTCCAATTCTTTCTTATGCTGGGCCTTCAGGATTTTTATCATGGTCCTGAGCTCATCTATTTTTTTTTTGTCAGTTTCTGTTGTTGAGTCCCAAATCATGACTTTGATTTTGCTCACCATCTCTATGGTTATCAGGGAAATTATTTCTGTTTTGAGTTTTTCTAGAGCCTTATTGATCTGTTTTGTTACTTCCTGTGCTCTGAGTTCAGGGTGTCCTACTGGTTCACTATCAGACTTTTCATTCTCATTTGCCCTACTGTTTGCCATTGGTGAACTGGCAGTATGTCTTTGTGTCTTGCTTAAGTTTTTTCTCATTTTTAGTTTTGTTGTTTGGTTGCCCCTGGTTTAATTTCTGGGTTATTACTTAAATCTTCCTGATGTAGTTGCGCTTTAGCTTTTTAGTTTCTAATGACTCATAGACATTCTCATTTTCATAATATCAGAGAAAACAACTCATTAAATCAATCACAATCCTTTATCTCAATTGATACAATCAGCAGCACAATAGGATCAAGCATAACTTGCAAATTGACCACTTGTGGTAGTAATTAATCTATCACCTTTAAACCATGTGAATTAAATTAAAATCAAGAAGCAGCCAAAAATATGTTTGCAGTGAATACACTTTTCAATACAGCATCTTTACCATTTAGGCTGGGTGCTTAGACAGAGTTACGATGAGAGGAGTAGATAAGTGAAAGAATTGGAGAAGGTTTCAAGTGAAGCCAGAGGACATAGAATGACCATACAATCTTTATGAAACTATTAAATTCAAAAGGGATAGGCAGAGTGCCAGAATAAGGACAAGAATATATTCCCTTAACAGTAATAGAGCTCACTTTCCCTATTGATGCTACTTACCCATGAGTTAGGTAAAGTGACAGAAGAAAAGAACATAAAGAAAAAGGAAAAAATGATAAAAGAAGAAATCTGAGTTAGGGCAGGAGCAAGAACAGAAAGGGAAATGAGGGATAATATGGAGCAAGAGGACAGAAAAGAGAAAGAATTTGCAGAGTGGAATGAGGAAAGGAAAGGAAAAAAATGAATTTGAAGGGCCTCTTTCAGACTATATCTCTGCTGTCATAATATACCACATGCACAGCCATGTGCAGACCAAAGTCCCCTGATCTCAGCTAGCCAATGGTAGATCCCTGTGACTCAGACTGACCTCAGGTAACAAGGCCCAAATTGAGTTCCCTGACCTGCAGGATTGAACTCCACAGAGTTCTATTACAGCCCTTTCTTTAAAGATGTTCAAAGTTGGGAGCTTAGAAATATACCCTTTATGACCACCTCTGCCTCTGTAGAGTGGGTCCAAGGACTGGCCCAATCAGGAGGTCTGGGGGGGTGGTTTCAGGAGTGCCAGCACAGCTACCTTCCTTGCTGGAGCTGGTGGTGGAGCAGGCAGGATAGGGCAGCGCTACTGGGTCCCACTAAATGGGCCCAAGCTGGCCTGTGGAAGAGCAGATCTCAGAGCCTTCCAAATCTCTCCTTCCTCACTGGGGCTGGTGGCAGGCAGGCAGGGGAGCTCTTTGCTACTGTTTTTAACATCAGTATAGCATTATGTTCCTTACAGGTCACTAATGTTATTAAATATTAGTATTTATATGTTTTTAGATTCCCATTTCCTTTTTAATTTATGCACTTAATTTTATCCCAAACTCCTTTTTTCATTAATTTTTCTGCTATTAAAAATCACTACTGAATGTTATTTTGAATATATATATATATATATATA
>NW_022900917.1:43351375-43352117 GCF_012274545.1 Fukomys damarensis
AGTATTATTTTTATCTATCACTTTTTATAATTGTTTTTAAAAGTTATACTGTGTGGAATAATGTCCAGAGGCACACGGGCTCTCCCCTTGTCTTCAAGCTGTCTTCAAGCTGTCTTCAAGAACTGCATTTCCCATACTGCCTAAAACCCTGGTAAATTGCAGCACTCTAGGAGCAGAAGTCAAAAGGTCCCCAACACAATTCCTGACACTAGAAAACAAGATGTAAGGAAAAAATACTTTCTATTATAAACTGAGGAAAAAAATACCAAATACATTTTTTATATTTGTTACCTCAGAGATTATCAAATGAATGAATTCATTCCTTTATTCAACTATTGTTTCTTCAGATGGTTATTGGAAAAAACAGCAATAAACAAAGCAAACAGAGTCAGGCTGTGAAAATATTCTAAATAAAATCACACCACAACAGCAAGTGTTCTACGAGGCAGAGAGAAGCTCATAGTGATAGATAACAGTGATAGTGAGAGTCAGGAAGATGGGAAAAGAGCATTTCAGACAGATAGATCATCATTGAGGTGTTAAAGGCAGAACAAGGAAGGCTGTATGGCTAGAACTGAGGGAGAGGAAAAGGAGAAAGGGGTATAAGATGAAACAGATAAGTAGCCAGGGCCAAAACTATGTAGGTCCTGCATTATACAAGGATTTTGCATTTTGTTTTGAATGAGATTGGGAAACTGTTACAAAGTTTTGAAATTAAGAGCAATAGACCTGACTTATATAT
>NW_022900917.1:43352189-43360061 GCF_012274545.1 Fukomys damarensis
ATATTACTAGTGCATGTTAACATTATATGATGATGCCATTTATTTTGGAAGTTGGAACATACATTATCTGATTTATTTTTTAAGAGAATAATTCTGGATACTGCATACCAAATGGATTTTTGAAGATAGATATTTGGATTTTAATGATATTTTCACAATTGAAAGCATTGTTTTTAAAATATAATAAAAAGTATGTCCTAAGAATACTAATATCCACATTTTTAGACAACTATGGCATATAAAAAATGAATACTAAATGTAAGTACACCTTTATTACATGAATAATTGTTTTTCAATGCAGATAAGCAATTGTATGACAAATAATGAAACAAGTAGATCCAAACAGTTTTCCTCTTTGTATAAACATTTAAGAATGAAACATTACATGATAATTTTGAAAAGTCCATTCAAAATATAAAGAAAAACACTAAGACTCTGGTAAGTTAAAAAAAATTAATAGACTATGAATTTGAGAAAATAAATGATAAAACAGGAAGACTCCCAGTTTTAAAAGCAGCATTAAAATAGAATAGTAAAATATTTCAACTATTAAATTATTTCTCAGGGTATTTAATGTGATCAGTGGTAAAACTGGAATAGTGTGCATGCCTTGAAGCATTAGAAAGCAATTTCATGAGACAACAAAAACTATCCACTCCTCCATTCATTTTTTAAAAATGAACTAAATGCCATACTCTAAGTTAGACCCTTGGAAAACATAGATGAGTTCCACAAAGTCCCTGTTCTCACTAGATTTTAAAACATTGAGATTGCAATGGGTAAAGTTAAAGATGAGAAAAAGAGTAATGAAGAAAATAAGGATAGTGGAGAAAGGAAGTGGAAAAAATAAATTAATTAAAAGTTTATAAATCCTGTGTTATCAGGGCTCTCCAGAGAAGTAGTATGAACAGGAAATATACACAGAAAGAATTTAAGGAATCTTAATTTAAGGAATGGCTCTTATAATTATGAAGGCAGACAAGTACAAAATCTGCAGGATGAGCTGGCAGGCTGGAGACCCAGGGATGAGCAGATAGTCTGGTTGAGCTTTGAAGGCCCGCTGCTCAAGAATTCACTCCTTCTTAGTGGGGGTCAGTCTGTTTATTCTATTCAGGCTTTCAACTGGATGGATAAAGCCCAATCACATTATGAAAGTTGATAATGCTTTACTCAGAGTCTACCAGTCCATAGTCTCATTCAAAAACACTTTCACAGAAACATTCAGAATAATGTTTGTTATGGCTTGTATCTAAATGTCTCCTCAAATCCTCATGCACTCATAGGTGGAACTTTCCAAAAGTGGTTGGACCTAGGGTGTGTGATACTGGGATTAAGTATGTGTGATAACTAAATTGATTCAGCATATTTCTGGGTGTGTATAATGGAAGGTTCACCCTGAGTGTGGATGATACCAACATGGTATAAAAAGGAAAAATGGAAGGTAGGCCATTGACTGCTGCTGCCTCCTTCCTGATTGTTCACGAACTCTTTCTCCTCTGCAATGCCCCTCTACTATGCCACCCTGGCTTGGACTAACTATGGACTGAAACCTCTAAAATCTGTGAGCCAAAATAAATTTTTCCTCCTTTAACTTGTAGGTATCTGGTATTTTTGACTCAGCAATGAGAAAAATAACTATGGCCACTATGGCTTAACCAAATTAACCCATAAAATTAACCATGAAAGATATTATAAAATATATACTATTTATTATACTAGTATAAAAATATATGTATATATACATGCACACATATATACTTGATAAAGTCTGAAAAGTTTTCATAGAGGAGATAATAGTGGATTTGAATATTAGAAAATCTTTGTAATTAGGTAAATCAAACTGGAGCAGAAGATAAATAAAGGATGAAGAAACCAAGAGAAATTACAAATAGGACAGATAGGTGGACACCATAAAGAAAATATATAGCATGTAACAGGATGGAGTGAAGTGTTTTATGGGATGCAAAGGATAGCCAATAGCAGGAATGTAGTTTTGCTGAGGAGTAAAGAGCTGAAGCTCTCAGAGGCAAGCAGCAGCCAACTCTCACTACCCTTGGTTTTTATTAGATACATGCACAATACTTCCATGAAAATAGTTCCATACAGATTATCTCTAGCAAAGCATTAGAAAATATTTTTATGAACAAATGGTTCTAGTTATTCACATACTTTCTCAAAACAAACTGTTCCCAGAATGTTATCAGATTATTCTCAAGACTGTTTGCAGCCTTGAACTTCTGAGTTGTGGTTCTGTGTGCAGAACCACAACTGCAGTTCTTCTAATCTGTGTCCCAATGTAACCTTCTCCTCTACACTTCCCCCTTTTGTTTTTGCTTCATTTTATGCAGCATCAAAGAAAATACAGTGGCTTGTCCTTGCTGATTCCAGAGTCTCCCCCAAACTATACAGAAAACAGTACAAATACATATGTATATTAATAACAATCCTACAGAGGGTCCTATCATAGCCTTTAAATGAGAGAGAGGATTTTAATCTTGAATACCATCAATTACACTTTGTGCAAGATCAGTCCCACCCATTATCTCCAGTTGTTTTTTATGTCTCCCTAATTTGGTTTTGTAATTCCAAAATCTCATTAGATATATTCCTGTGATTCAGCAGGTGTTTTTTTTTAACTTTTTCCAAGGAAATACAGTTTCATTATAAGGGATAGGTGTCACACAAAAGGTGGATACATTCCAACCACAGCACAATTGAATCTGGTGCTGTAAACAATTTGATCACCCATCATTACAACAGCTTGTTGCAGGTCAACAAGTTGGCTAGAAAGTTCACTATCAATCTGAAGTTGTGATATCCACAGTTTTTCTGAATTTTTATTGCCAGTCCTGGACAAACTCAGTACTTTATATAGCCAGATGGAGAGCAACTCCAGCCGTCGCTGTTGTGGCTGTAATATCAATCTCAGCTGCAACAATCAGTTTGACCATCCTCTTGGATCTTTTCAGGAGTCCTTTATGAATTTGTTGTAGTATCAAGCTAGAAGGAGAATCCTGCCATTGTCTAGTCATATGCACAGGTAGCCATACACCTGTTCTTGCCTTCAGAATATAAAGACTGTGAGAACTCATGTTAAACATTATAGTGTGATTTATACAAGCAAAAAAGGAACAATTGACACAAATTACCAACCCTGTTGTTTCATTCCAGGTAGCAGTCCCACTCATGAACATAAAAGGAAGGCAAACACAGATCTGAATATACCTGGTTTCATTTACCATGAAAGATAATTGAGTTTGATTATTAGTTTGATTTTTCCATACATTACCTTTCCATGCTCTTAAGGCTTTAAGGGCAGCCCCCACCTTTTAAAGATGAAACTGTATAGTTTCAAAAGGCAAATGTGGGCTAGGTGCAGGAAACCCACCTTCATGCCACAGATCGACTTCCTCCACTATTAGTAGTGATCATTTGATTTTGGGGGGCCATCTTAGATCAGAGCCATATCCCTCTGCTTGAGCAGAACCCATAAGACTCCAATAAATGATGCTTCCATAGGAAGTATTAAGTAATACTCAAGAGGTTTCACCTCTACATTGAGTCCAATGGACCCAGTCACTGAGATGATTAACAATGGGTGTATGGCAAGGTGGAAGATCAGGAGGATAGTTTGTTTGGTTGAATTAATTTATTTAAACCCTTCAACACTTAAAAGAAACAATCTTTTAGGGCATCATTCTTGGTGTCATTCTGAACCACTGAAAGCCATGCCTGGGGGACTATTTTAAGACAATGTTCTTCATATCTAATACAAATAAGTAAACTTTCTGCTCCAACAGTATAATTTTTAATTATCCTTACTTCCTCCCCTGGCCTAAAAGGGCTACAATCATCATAGGGGCCTGGCATTCAGTTGGAATCATTTACATACATGGGGATAGTATAATCCCTCCAAGTAACAATCCTATTTAAGGGTGGATTTGAAATATAAGCCCAATAAGTATAATTTGTTCCACCAACCTGTGTAGTAATTAAAGATAGCATAGCCAAAAACAAAGTGGTTGATGTGACTGGTTGTTTTGATTATTGAACCATTCTTTGGCCTTCATCAGTTAACTTTTTAATTTGGCCCCAGGTAGGCAATGGAGCATGTCAAGTTCTCATAAGAGTCACATGACCACTGGACAGCCAGTATGCATGTGTTCCATGTCTTATGTGAGTCACAGAATATCAAACTTTTGTTTTTGGCTCATTTTTCAGTTTTATGTCTCGAGTCAGGACACAAAACTTCTTGTCACCTGTGGAAATAAAAGCATAACCTCAGCCCCACCTCAAAACCCAGGCTGATAGCCAGGTTTTCTTGAGTGGAGGTCAATAATAAATAGGTTGATCTAACTCTTTAGATTCTTGGATTTGCTAATGGTGTCCAGCTTCCCTGTGCACATCAGGTGCCCCATTCAAAAAATTGAGAGTTAAATAAAGCTTGAGATTTTGTTTTACTGTTCCCCGTACCATTCTCCCAATTTGTTTTTGCAACATCTCTTTCAAAGTACAATTAGCACATTCAATTATTGCTTGACCTTCAGGATTATAGGGTATACTGGTTGTATGTTCAATATCATACGTTTGTAAAAATTTTTTGAATTTAATAGAAATATAAGCAGGGCTATTATCAGTTTTTAAATTCATCAGCCTTCCCATTATACTCATGGCTTCAATCAAATGAGTAATAGCTGCATCATCCCTTTCAGAATTGAGGGCCATGGCCCAAGTAAAGCCCAAAATGGTATCAACTGTGTGATTCACATATTTTAATTTGCCAAATTTGGAAGTTTGAGTGACATCCATTTGCCAAATCTGATTGGAAGCCATGCCTCTGGGATTAACTCCAGGTGCAAATGAGAATGTGATTATTTGTGCACAAGTGGAACATTGTCAAATAATATATTTAACCCTTGGCCATGTTAATGAAAATTGAGAGTGTAGATGACAGGCATTAGAATAATGAAGAGCATGATGTTGTTGAGGTTTAAGAACTGAACCTACAAGTACCTGATCAGTAGTATCATTACCTTTGTCCATGGGGCCAGGTAATTTGGTATGATCTCTAATATGGGTAATAAGGAGAGGATTTTCCCTAATATGTAATAATCATTGTAATTGTATGAATAAATGATGTAAAGTAGAACCATTCTCAAAATTAGTAGATTTCAATATTTTGGACAGTAAATTCAGCATACTGAGAATCCATGACTATATTAAGATTTTCATTATGATGTATTCATAATAATAGCAAGTAATTCAGCTTGTTGGACAGAATGACAGGGAGTTTGTACAACCTGGGTATCAATATCACTAGTGTAACCAGCCAATCCTTGTTTATTGGCATCTTTATAAAAAGTAAGGCCTTGGACAAGATGTTTCACTATGATTTTATTCAAAATCCACTGAGTTCTTTTCAAAAACTGAGTATGTTTATCCTTGGGATATGAGTTTTGAATCTTGCCAAGGAAATGAACCATGGCTCTTTGTCAATCATCATTAAGTTGAAACAATTTTTTTATTCTTTATTTTTTTGCAGTAAAGGGAACAATTATTTCTTGTGGATCATACCCCATTAATTGACAGAGGTATAAATGACCCTGATGAATTAATTTTCAAGTTTTTAAAAAAATATGTTTCCAATTTTTTTACACTCTTATGTGGAAGAAAACCCCATTCAATAATATTAACATTCTGCTATATTCTGCTGGTTTAGCCCAGTGGGAGTATGGGAAAACTAATAATTTAAGATCTTGTAAACTTTCATTTCTCTGGAGAGAGACATTTTTCATATGTTTCTCAATCCAAGCCAGTTCTTTTTGAGCTGCTCTGATAAGTGCTATAGGGCTTATTCAAATCTGAGGGTCTTTCTAAGATTTGGAAAAGATTAGTCAAAGCATATGTTGGTATTCCCAAAGTGGGACAAAGCCAATTAGTATCTCCTAATAATATTTGATAATCATTAAGTGTCTTAAGGATGTCTTTTCTGAGTTCAACTTTCTGGGGTATGATTGTAATTCATTCAATAATTTGGCCTAAATATTTTATAGGTGTTTCTATTTGTGTTTTTTCTGGTACTACCTGAAGTCCATATAATTCTAATTCTTGTATTCCTTCTCTTAAATTTGTTGTAAATTCTCAGGATTAGAATGAGAAAAGAGAATATCATCCATTTAATTAAATATAAAACTTTGAGATTATCATTTATGAATGGAAGGTAAGGGCTGATCTACAAAATGTTGACATAATGTGGGACTATTCAACATTTCTTGTGGCGATACTTTCCATTGATACCTACAAACATGCTATTATTATAAGTGGGAACAGTAAAAGCAAATTTGCCCCAATTTTGAGGTTGTAAAGGGACAGTGAAAAAGCAATCCTTAAGATCTACAATAATAATAGGCCATTTCTTGGGAATTAATGTGGATGTAGATACTCCCAACTGTAAAAGTCCCATAGGCTATATTATCTCATTGATTTTTCTAAGATCTGTAAACATTCTCCATTTACCACCTTTCTTTTTATCACAAACGCAGGAGAATTCCATGGACTAGTAGAGGGTTCAATGTACCCTGCATCTAATTGTTCTTGTGCCAAATTTTCTAATGCTTCTAGTTTTTCTCTTGTAAGGGGCCACTGTTCTACCTACACAGGGGTCTCTTTTAACCATTTTAAAGGTAGTAGCTAAAATATTAGCATGCTAAGTAGGGGAACTGACATGATGGCAATCCTTAATATACTCCTCCAATGGTGCTCTTTGCACCCTTAAGGGGCACAGAGCCTTTTGACATGCTGCTTTAGCATTTTCATAAGATAGGGCCTGTATTAAAATGCTCTTGAACGTTTGGTTGTGTGATAGCTCTAGTAATAGCAGTTTGAAGTCAGGATAAGAAATTAATATAAGGTTCCCCAGGTTTTTGCATGATTTCAGTGAATGACTGGGTACTCCCGCCAAGGGTTTCAACTCTTATTTCATTCCTGCATACAGCATAAATGAATTTGAATTCTAGCAACATCAAGACCTGCTTGAGCTGCCAGTGCAGCTGTCGCACTTTGCCCTGTTAATTGATCTACTATAGGGCCTGGGGGATTACCCTGGGCATTGACACGAGTCATTTGTTCAGCTTTTTCCCTCCACCTAGTTTTAAATTGCTGATACTCCCCTGCCTCTAGAATTGTTTTTACTAAAGTCTCCCAGTCCGTGGGTATCAACCGATTTTTTGTTGCATAATTATTAAGAAGTCCAGTCACATAAGTTGAATGCATACCATAAGAATTAACAGCTTCCTTAAAAGCCTTTAAAACCTTATATTCCATATTATGATAATCAATTTGGACATAACCTTGGGGATATTTTGCATTAGCTGGCATATTTTGTCAAAGTACAAGAAATCCAAAGAAATCTAAATGATCATAGGAATTATCACACAAGCAATCTTTATCAAAATCCAAAAGCAACTTTTTCCCAAAAGATCCTCCAAACTGATAGTGAAAATGGCCATACTACCAAAACTGCTATATACATTCAATGCAATGCCAATTGAAATTCCAACACTATATTTCACAGAACTAGAAAAAAGAATCCAAAAATTCATTTGGAACCATAAGAGACCTAGAATAGCAAAAGCCATTTTAGGCAACAGACACATGGCACCAGGGATAACAATTCCCAATTTGAAACTATACTACAAAGCCGCTGTGATAAAAACAGCATGGTACTGGCAAAGAAGTAGGCCTGAGGATCAGTGGCACAGACTGGAAGACACAAAAACAAATCCAGATGTACTCAGCTACCTCATCTTTGACAAAGGAGCTGACCATCTCAGTGGAGGAAAGATAGCCTCTTTAATAAATGGTGTTGGAAAA